>NW_024401168.1:0-109136 GCF_905171765.1 Bufo bufo
TTGTGGGGACTCGCTCTGGTAGACAGGATTAGCAGACGCAGTATAGAGGCAACAAACAATTCAGTGTTTTATTCACACTTTAGGCAAGTGATAAAACAAGCAGTCATATTCAAACAAAAAGTCACATTGCATTGCATTTTCCAGCACAATGGAGCACCGTGCCATAAGGCAAAAGTGATAACTAAGTGGCTCAGGGACCAAAACGTTGACATTTTGGGTCCATGGCCTGGAAACTCCCCAGATATTAATCCCATTGAGAACTTGTGGTCAATCCTCAAGAGGCGGGTGGACAAACAAAAACCCACTAATTCTGACAAACTCCAAGAAGTGATTATGAAAGAATGGGTTGCTATCAGTCAGGAATTGGCCCAGAAGTTGATTGAGAGCATGCCCAGTCGAATTGCAGAGGTCCTGAAAAAGAAGGGCCAACACTGCAAATACTGACTCTTTGCATTAATGTCATGTAATTGTCGATAAAAGCCTTTGAAACGTATGAAGTGCGTGTAATTATATTTCACTACATCACAGAAACAACTGAAACAAAGATCTAAAAGCAGTTTAGCAGCAAACTTTGTGAAAACTAATGTTTTTGTCATTCTCAAAACTTTTGGCCACGACTGTATATATATATGTATGTATATATATATATATATATATGTACATACGTACATATATACAAATATATATATACATATATATACAGAGTCAAAAGTCGTAGGACACACCATGAAATATCTGTGTACCCCTGCAAATAATGAGTGAGGGGGGGCCTGTCTTTTACTCTATGTCCAGAACATGAACGCCATCTGGAAAGCTTCTATATTGGATCAAGAGCAAATTTTTACAATGGGAAGGAGGTCATGGAGCATAACAACCAATTGCCGCACTGAGATTTGAAAAGTTATCAACACAGAAAGTTCAAAACTGTTGTTGTTCGTTACAGGTAACTAAAGATAGAATCTGTGTCCAGCATATCAAATAGCTGTGCATCACAAGAAACCTTCCTGTCTGTTCTTGCAACTTTCTGTGTCTATAAGTTTTGAAAGACAAGATTGCTAATCTGATTGCAGCAATCGATTTCTGAAAAAATTCTGGTCTTCTTTAAAATGCTACATGACCCACTTCCCAATGTAAAAATATGCCCTTAATCCAATATGGTGACTTTCAAGATGGCGCCATGTTCTGCACATAGCTTAATATATAGGCCCCCCTCACACAATACTTGCTGGGATATTCACATATTTTTGTTTCTGAAATAAAAAAGTGTCCTGAAACTTTTGACTCACCCTCTACATATATCTCTTCAGCTCTTATAAATTAGGAAGAACAGCGCAGGTGTAGCTACAACAATGTTCAACCTAAAAGTCTATTTATTTTTTGATGAAAAAGAAAGAGTAGCACGTTTTTTGTCCACTGTTATAGCACAAGGCTGAATGGTTCCTGGTTCAGTACAAAGCACCTGGTTTGCAAAACCACCGTTCAAAATCCTACTATGTGAAGACTGTTGCTGTCCACTCTGACATACAAACTGACCGTGAGAAGTGGTATTTGACTCCATGACTCCAATGAAAACCGCCCAGATGGCCTGTTGAAAACGGGACCAAAAATTTCAGAATGGGATTCAAAAATATTCATGTCAAAAGTCTATTTTTCGGGGTGAAAAAGAAAGAGTAAAACATTTCCATGTCCACTGTACAGCATAGCAGTTGCTGGTTTATTACAAGTCAAATGGTTTACAAGAGCAGTGCTCAACACCATAGTCTGCGAAGAATGTCTCCAGAAGTCATAAAGGGTCATCGATAAGACCATACTCACATCAGAATTTTTTCCATTCTGTCCAGGTGTATCTTTTTGCCCTATAAACTGAAAAAAATCAAAGACCTTCAAAATCATTTAAGAGAAACAGGGCTCTCATGGGACATAGAACTTTACATTGTTTGGCCAACCTGACCTAAATGTGAGGAAGAGCTCAGAGAATTCGATGTAAGTCAGTCATCATTTCGCATGTCAACACAAAACGTGTGCCATCATAGTCTAACATAGGGGCCAAAGGTTTCAGAATCAGATGCAAAGATGTTCATCTTAAAAGTAAATTTTTTGGTGTAAACAAGAATTCCACTGGTGCAGCACTACAGCATTATACACTCACCTAAAGAATTATTAGGAACACCATACTAATACAGTGTTGGACCCCCTTTTTCCCTCAGAACTGCCTTAATTCTACGTGGCATTGATTCAACAAGGTGCTGATAGCATTCTTTAGAAATGTTGGCCCATATTGATAGGATAGAATCTTGCAGTTGATGGAGATTTGAAGGATGCACATCCAGGGCATGAAGCTCCCGTTCCACCACATCCCAAAGATGCTCTATTGGGTTGAGATCTGGTGACTGTGGGGGCCATTTTAGTACAGTGAACTCATTGTCATGTTCAAGAAACCAATTTGAAATGATTCGAGCTTTGTGACATGGTGCATTATCCTGCTGGAAGTAGCCATCAGAGGATGGGTACATGGTAGTCATGAAAGGATGGACATGGTCAGAAACAATGCTCAGGTAGCCCGTGGCATTTTAACAATGCCCAATTGGCACTAAGGGGCCTAAAGTGTGCCCAGAAAACATCCCCCACACCATTACACCACCACCACCAGCCTGCACAGTGGTAACAAGGCATGATGGATACATGTTCTCATTCTGTTTACGCCAAATTCGGACTCTACCATTTGAATGTCTCAACAGAAATCGAGACTCATCAGACCAGGCAACATTTTTCCAGTCTTCAACAGTCCAATTTTGGTGAGCTTGTGCAAATTTTAGCCTCTTTTTCCTATTTGTAGTGGAGATGAGTGCTACCCGGTGGGGTCTTCTGCTGTTGTAGCCCATCCGCCTCAAGGTTGTGCGTGTTGTGGCTTCACAAATGCTTTGCTGCATACCTCGGTTGTAACGAGTGGTTATTTCAGTCAACGTTGCTCTTCTATCAGCTTGAATCAGTCGGCCCATTGTCCTCTGACCTCTAGCATCCACAAGGCATTTTCACCCACAGGACTGCCACATACTGGATGTTTTTCCCTTTTCACACCATTCTTTGTAAACCCTAGAAATGGTTGTGCGTGAAAATCCCAGTAACTGAGCAGATTGTGAAATACTCAGACCGGCCCGTCTGGCACCAACAACCATGCCACACTCAAAATTGCTTAAATCCCCTTTCTTTCCCATTCTGACATTCAGTTTGGAGTTCAGGAGATTGTCTTGACCAGGACCACACCCCTAAATGCATTGAAGCAACTGCCATGTGATTGGTTGACTAGATAATTGCATTAATGAGAAATAGAGCAGGTGTTCCTAATAATTCTTTAGGTGAGTGTAGTTGCTGGTTTAGAATTCAGATAGCTGAAAAGAAAACACTTTGAAAGATCCTCGTTGATCCTACATACTGTTTCAGATCTTAAGCAGTGTTGCTCTTACATCAACCTAAGGTAATAAATAGGCCTCAGTGAGATTTGAACTCACGACTTCTGGTTTACAAGACCAGCACTCTAGCCCCTGAGCTATGAAGCCAAACCACAGACAAGCAGAAGGTGCGTTTTCTGACCAAGGTTTTTTTTTTGAGAAAGACACAAATTTGAGAAAGGCAAACTTTTCAGAATCAGATTAAAAAAAGTTCAACCTAAAAGTCTATTTATTTTTTAAGGAAAAAGAAAGAGTAGCACACTTTTTTCTCCACTGTTATAGCGCATGGCATAGTAACTGCTGGTCCAGTACAAGGCACCTGATTTGCAAAACCAGCGTTCAAAATCCTAGTATGTGAAGACTGATGCTGTCCACTCTGACATACAAACTGACCGTGAGAAGTGGTATTTGATTCCATGACTCCAGAGAAGACTGCCCAGCTGTACTGTTAAACCTTAGTCAAAGGTTTCAGAATCAGATTCTAAAATGTTTATCTTAAAAGTCTATTTTTTGATGAAAAAGATAGTAGCACATTTTGTAGCATATGGCTGAATAGTTGCTGGTTCAGTACAAGGCACCTGGTTTGCAAAACCAGTGCTCAAAATATTAGTCTGTAAAGACTGATGCTAACATACAAGCATTTAAGAAAAGCTGGACTGTGAGAAGTAGTCCAGCATCATATTTGCTGACTTAATATTCAAATAGTTGAAAACAAGACATTTTGGAGGACCCTTGATGATCCTGAAGTCATAAAGGGTCATCGATAAGACCATACTCACATCAGACTAAAGATGTAGGCCCCAGTGAGATTTGAACTCATGACCACTGGTTTACAAGACCAGTGCTCTAACCCCTGAGCTATGAAGCCACCATGCGCAGCTTTTCCCAATGGGTTTTTTCCATTCTGCCCAGGTGTATCTTTTTGCCCTATAAACTGAAAAAAATCAAAGACCTTCAAAACCATTTAAGAGAAACAGGGCTCTCATGGGACATAGAACTTTACATTGTTTGGCCAACCTGACCTAAATGTGAGGAAGAGCTCAGAGAATTCGATGTAAGTCAGTCATCATTTCGCATGTCAACACAAAACGTGTGCCATTATAGTCTAACATAGGGGCCAAAGGTTTCAGAATCAGATGCAAAGATGTTCATTTTAAAAGTAAATTTTTTGGTGTAAACAAGAAGTCCACTGGTGCAGCACTACAGCATTATAGTTGCTGGTTTAGAATTCAGATAGCTGAAAAGAAAACACTTTGAAAGATCCTCGTTGATCCTACATACTGTTTCAGATCTTAAGCAGTGTTGCGCTTAAATCAACCTAAGGTAATAAAGAGACCTCAGTGAGATTTGAACTCACGACTTCTGGTTTATAAAACCAGCGCTCTAACCCATGAGCTGTGAAGCGAAACCACAGACAAGTTCATGTCATAGCAGAGAATCAGGCTTCATGTCACCCAACACTGGAACAGGCCATTTTCAGATATTTTTAGGCCCCGGCACCCAGACAGAGGAGAGAGGTCCCATAGCAGAGAATCAGGCTTCATGTCATAGCAGAGAATCAGGCTTCATGTCACCCAACACTGGAACAGGCCACTGTCAGATATTTTTAGGCCCCGGCACCCAGACAGAGGAGAGAGGTCCCATAGCAGAGATTCAGGCTTCATGTCATAGCAGAGAATCAGGCTTCATGTCACCCAACAATGGAACAGGCCACTGTCAGATATTTTTAGGCCCCGGCACCCAGACAGAGGAGAGGTTCATTCAATTTTGGGTTGCCCCGCAATATAATGGTAAAATGAAAATAAACAAAGGATTGAATGAGGAAGTGCCCTGGAGTACAATAATATATGGTTAAGGGGAGGTAGTTATAAATGTCTAATCTGCACAAGGGATGGACAGGTCCTGTGGGATCCATGCTTGGTTCATTTTTATGAACGTCAGCTTGTCCACATTGGCTTTAGACAGGCGGCTGCGTTTGTCTGTAATGACGCCCCCTGCCGTGCTGAATACACGTTCAGACAAAACGCTGGCCGCCGGGCAGGCCAGCACCTCCAAGGCATAAAAGGCTAGCTCTGGCCACGTGGACAATTTGGAGATCCAGAAGTTGAATGGGGCCGAACCATCAGTCAGTACGTGGAGGGGTGTGCACACGTACTGTTCCACCATGTTAGTGAAATGTTGCCTCCTGCTAACACGTTCCGTATCAGGTGGTGGTGCAGTTAGCTGTGGCGTGGTGACAAAACTTTTCCACATCTCTTCCATGCTAACCCTGCCCTCAGAGGAGCTGGCCGTGACACAGCTGCATTGGTGACCTCTTGCTCCTCCTCTGCCTTCGCCTTGGGCTTCCACTTGTTCCCCTGTGACATTTGGGAATGCTCTCAGTAGCGCGTCTACCAACGTGCGCTTGTACTCGCGCATCTTCCTATCACGCTCCAGTGCAGAAAGTAAGGTGGGCACATTGTCTTTGTACCGGGGATCCAGCAGGGTGGCAACCCAGTAGTCCGCACACGTTAAAATGTGGGCAACTCTGCTGTTGTTGCGCAGGCACTGCAGCATGTAGTCGCTCATGTGTGCCAGCCTGCCCAGAGGTAAGGACAAGCTGTCCTCTGTGGGAGGCTTATCGTCATCGTCCTGTGTTTCCCCCCAGCCACGCACCAGTGATGGGCCCGAGCTGCGTTGGGTGCCACCCCGCTGTGAACATGCTTCATCCTCATCCTCCTCCACCTCCTCCTCATCCTCGTCCTCCTCGTCCTCCAGTAGTGGGCCCTGTCTGGCCACATTTGTACCTGGCCTCTGCTGTTGCAAAAAACCTCCCTCTGAGTTACTTCGAAGAGACTGACCTGAAAGTGCTAAAAATGACCCCTCCTCCTCCTCCTCCTGGGCCACCTCCTCTTCCATCATCGCCCTAAGTGTTTTCTCAAGGAGACACAGAAGTGGTATTGTAACGCTGATAACGGCGTCATCGCCACTGGCCATGTTGGTGGAGTACTCGAAACAGCGCAACAGGGCACACAGGTCTCGCATGGAGGCCCAGTCATTGGTGGTGAAGTGGTGCTGTTCCGCAGTGCGACTGACCCCTGCGTGCTACAGCTGAAACTCCACTATGGCCTGCTGCTGCTCGCACAGTCTGTCCAGCATGTGCAAGGTGGAGTTCCACCTGGTGGGCACGTCGCATATGAGGCGGTGAGCGGGAAGGCCGAAGTTACGCTGTAGCGCAGACAGGCGAGCAGCGGCAGGATGTGAACGCCGGAAGCGCGCACAGACGGCCCGCACTTTATGCAGCAGCTCTGACATGTCGGGGTAGTTGTGAATGAACTTCTGCACCACCAAATTCAGCACATGCACCAGGCAAGGGATGTGCGTCAAACCGGCTAGTCCGAGAGCTGCAACGAGATTTCGCCCATTATCGCACACCACCAGGCCGGGCTTGAGGCTCACCGGCAGCAACCACTCGTCGGTCTGTTGTTCTATACCCCGCCACAACTCCTGTGCGGTGTGGGGCCTGTCCCCCAAACATATGAGTTTCAGAATGGCCTGCTGACGTTTACCCCGGGCTGTGCTGAAGTTGGTGGTGAAGGTGTGTGGCTGACTGGATGAGCAGGTGGAAGAAGAGGAGGAGGAAGCCGATTAGGAGGAGGAGGCAACAGGAGGCAAAGAATGTTGCCCTGCGATCCTTGGCGGCGGAAGGACGTGCGCCAAACAGCTCTTCGCCTGGGGCCCAGCCGCCACTACATTTACCCAGTGTGCAGTTAGGGAGATATAGCGTCCCTGGCCGTGCTTACTGGTCCACGTATCTGTGGTTAGGTGGACCTTGCCACAGATGGCGTTGCACAGTGCACACTTGATTTTATCGGATACTTGGTTGTGCAGGGAAGGCACGGCTCTCTTGGAGAAGTAGTGGCGGCTGGGAACAACATACTGTGGGACAGCAAGCGACATGAGCTGTTTGAAGCTGTCTGTGTCCACCAGCCTGAATGACATCATTTCATAGGCCAGTAGTTTAGAAATGCTGGTATTCAGGGCCAGGGATCGAGGGTGGCTAGGTGGGAATTTACGCTTTCTCTCAAATGTTTGTGAGATGGAGAGCTGAACGCTGCCGTGTGACATGGTTGAGATGCTTGGTGACGGAGGTGGTGGTGTTGGTGGTACATCCTCTGTTTGCTGGGCGGAAGGTGCCAACGTGCCTCCAGAGGCGGAGGAAGAGGCTGAGGCGGCAGCAGCAGAAGAGGTAGCAGGGGGAGCCTGAGTGAGTTCCTTGTTTTTAAGGTGTTTACTCCACTGCAGTTCATGCTTTGCATGCAGGTGCCTGGTCATGCAGGTTGTGCTAAGGTTCAGAACGTTAATGCCTCGCGTCAGGCTCTGATGGCACAGAGTGCAAACCACTCGGGTCTTGTCGTCAGCACATTGTTTGAAGAACTGCCACACCGGGGAACTCCTTGAAGCTGCCTTTTGGGTGCTCGGTCCCAGATGGCGGTGGCCAGTAGCAGACGGACTCTCTTGGCGGCGGGTGTTCTGCTTTTGCCCACTGCTCCCTCTTTTGCTACGCTGTTGGCTCGGTCTCACCACTGCCTCTTCCTCCGAATTCTGAAAGTCAGTGGCACGACCTTCATTTCATGTGGGGTCTAGGACCTCATCGTCCCCTGCATCGTCTTCCACCCAGTCTTCCTCCCTGACCTCCTGTTCAGTCTGCACACTGCAGAAAGACGCAGCAGTTGGCACCTGTGTTTCGTCTTCATCAGAGACGTGCTGAGGTGGTATTTCCATGTCCTCATTATCAGGAAACATAAGTGGTTGTGCGTCAGTGCATTCTATGTCTTCCACCGCTGGGGAAGGGCTAGGTGGATGCCCTTGGGAAACCCTGGCAGCAGAGTCTTCAAACAGCATAAGAGACCTGCTGCATAACTTGAGGCTCAGACAGTTTCCCTGATATGCATGGGGGTGATGTGACAGACTGATGGGCTTGGTTTTCAGGCGCCATCTGTGCGCTTTCTGCAGAAGACTGGGTGGGAGATAATGGGAACGTGCTGGATCCACTGTCGGCCACCCAATTGACTAATGCCTGTACCTGCTCAGGCCTTACCATCCTTAGAACAGCATTGGGCCCCACCAAATATCGCTGTAAATTCTGGCGGCTACTGGGACCTGAGGTAGTTGGTTCACTAGGACGTGTGGCTGTGGCAGAACGGCCACGTCCTCTGCCAGCACCAGAAGGTCCACTAACACCACCACGACCATGTCCGCGTCCGCGTCCCTTGCTAGATGTTTTCCTCATTGTTACCGTTCACCACAATAAGAAAAAAATTATTTGGCCCAATGTATTGAATTCAAATTCAGGCCTTTTTTTTACAGGCACCTAACACTATCTGGCTATCTATTTAGGTACCGTATTACACTAATACAAGCACAGCAGTAACAACAGATTTAGCTGAATATAAATTGTATGCCTAGTATTTAGGCCCTGGATGACAGGTATCCCTTTTACGGACAGAATTAGACTTGGAAATGCACGGTAGCGTGTGAAGTTATTGAGGTTAACCTAGCATAAAAAAAAACGTATCTTTTGCAGCACCGAAGCTGAAAGACCTAACCTTGAGCGTCACCAAAGGTGAAAGACTTAACCTTGTGTCGCACCAAAGGTGAAAGACATATCTTTCTGCAGCTCTATCAGCACCTTCAATCTAATATACCCTTTTATGGATAGATTTAAACTTGGCCTGATACAGCAGAAAACTATTATTTAGGGAATTGCTAAGTTGGGAATTGTATTCAACCCAGAACAAAAACTGTGTTTCGGCAGACAGCAGACAGTATTACAATTGGCTAGCCACAGCTGAAACACCAGATTTAGGGTACTGCTATTTTGGCAATTGTATTTTACCCCTCAATAAAATAGCAAGCACAGCCAAGCCCCTGATGTAGGATATAGCAAAAAAAAACCACACTATTGATGGTTAAAAATAGACTTGGTGGCAGTTTGTGCTGGCGCACCACAAGACACAAAATGGCCGCCGATCACCCCAGAAAAAAGTGACTGAAAGACGCTCTGGGCAGCCTTTAAACAGTGAGCAATTGAATAGCAGAGGTTGTATGATACACAGCTGTATATCGATCACTTCAGTAAATAAATCACTGCCTAATCTCGCCCTAACAGCAGCATCTGCATCCTATCCCTACACTGATCAGAGCAGAGTGACGTGCGGCGCTACGTGACTCCAGCTTAAATAGAGGCTGGGTCACATGCTGCACTGGCCAATCACAGCCATGCCAATAGTAGTCATGGCTGTGATGGCCTCTTGGGGCAAGTAGTATGACGCTTGTTGATTGGCTGCTTTGCAGTCTTTCAAAAAGCGCCAAGAAAGCACCGAACCCGGACATTTACGAAAATGTTCGGGTTCGGGTCCGTGTCACGGACACCCCAAAATTAGGTTTGGGTTCGCTCATCCCTACTTAAAAGTTTATTTTTTGATGAAAAAGAAAGTAGCACATTTTGTAGCATATGGCTGAATAGTTGCTGGTTCAGTACAAGGCACCTGGTTTGCAAAACCAGCGCTCAAAATATTAGTCTGTGAAGACTGATGCTGTCCACTCTAACATACAAGCATTTAAGAAAAGCTGGACTGTGAGAAGTAGTCCAGCATCATATTTGCTGACTTAATATTCAAATAGTTGAAAACAAGACATTTTGGAGGACCCTTGATGATCCTGAAGTCATAAAGGGTCATCAATAAGACCATACGCACATGAGACTAAAGATGTAGGCCCTAGTGAAATTTGAACTCACGACCCCTGGTTTACAAGACCAGTGCTCTAACCCCTGAGCTATGAAGCCACCATGCACTGCTTTTCCCAATGGGTTTTTTCCATTCTGTCCAGGTGTATCTTTTTGCCCTATAAACTGAAAAAAATCAAAGACCTTCAAAACCATTTAAGAGAAACAGGGCTCTCATGGGACATAGAACTTTACATTGTTTGGCCAACCTGACCTAAATGTGAGGAAGAGCTCAGAGAATTCGATGTAAGTCAGTCATCATTTCGCATGTCAACACAAAACGTGTGCCATCATAGTCTAACATAGGGGTCAAAGGTTTCAGAATCAGATGCAAAAATGTTCATCTTAAAAGTTAATTTTTTGGTGTAAACAAGAAGTCCACTGGTGCAGCACTACAGCATTATAGTTGCTGGTTTAAAATTCAGATAGCTGAAAAGAAAACACTTTGAAAGATCCTCGTTGATCCTACATACTGTTTCAGATCTTAAGCAGTGTTGCGCTTACATCACCCTAAGGTAATAAAGAAGCCTCAGTGAGATTTGAACTCACGACTTCTGGTTCCTAAGTCCAGTGCTCTAACCCCTGAGCTATGAAGCCAAACAACACACAAGCTGAAGGTGCGTTTTATGACCAAGGTTTTTTTTTATCTAAAAACTTCAGCAAAGGAAAAATCTTCGGCTACATTTGAGAAAAGCAAACTTTTCAGAATCAGATTAAAAAAAGTTCAACCTAAAAGTCTATTTATTTTTTAAGGAAAAAGAAAGAGTAGCACACTTTTTTCTCCACTCTTTTAGCACATGGCATAGTAATTGCTGGTCCAGTACAAGGCACCTGATTTGCAAAACCAGCGTTCAAAATCCTAGTATGTGAAGACTGATGCTGTCCACTCTGACATACCAACTGACCGTGAGAAGTGGTATTTGACTCCATGACTCCAATTAAAACCGCCCAGATGTCCTGTTGGAAACGGGGCCAAAAATTTCAGAATGGGATTCAAAAATATTCATCTCAAAAGTCTATTTTTTGGGTGGAAAAAGAAAGAGTAGAACATTTCCTTGTCCACTGTACAGCATAGCAGTTGCTGGTTTATTACAAGTCAAATGGTTTACAAGAGCAGTGCTCAACACCATAGTCTGCGAAGAATGACGCTGTGCACTCAGACATTTAAAAAAATCGGGACTGTGAGAAGTGGTATTTAATTCCATGACTCCAGAGAAGACTGCCCAACTGTACTGTTAAACATTAGTCAAAGGTTTCAGAATCAGATTCTAAAATGTTTATCTTAAAAGTCTATTTTTTTATGAAAAAGAAAGTAGCACATTTTGTAGCATATGGCTGAATAGTTGCTGGTTCAGTACAAGGCTTTGCAAAACCAGCGCTCAAAATATTAGTCTGTGAAGACTAATGCTGTGCACTCAAACATACAAGCATTTAAGAAAAGCTGGAGAAGTAGTGTGAGAAGTAGTCCAGCATTATATTTGCTGACTTAATATTCAAATAGTTGAAAACAAGACATTTTGGAGGACCCTTGATGATCCTGAAGTCATCGATAAGACCATACTCACATCAGACTAAAGATGTAAGCCCCAGTGAGATTAGAACTCTCGACCCCTGGTTTCCAAGACCAGTGCTCTAACCCCTGAGCTATGAAGCCACCATGCTTTTCCCAATGGGTTTTTTCCATTCTGTCCAGGTGTATCTTTTTGCCCTATAAACTGAAAAAAATCTAAGACCTTCAAAACCATTTAAGAGAAACAGGGCTCTCATGAGACATAGAACTTTACATTGTTTGGCCAACCTGACCTAAATGTGAGGAAGAGCTCAGAGAATTTGATGTAAGTCAGTCATCATTTCGCATGTCAACACAAAACGTGTGCCGTCATAGTCTAACATAGGGGCCAAAGGTTTCAGAATCAGATGCAAAGATGTTCATCTTAAAAGTCTATTTTTTGATGAAAAAGATAGTAGCACATTTTGTAGCATATGGCTGAATAGTTGCTGGTTCAGTACAAGGCACCTGGTTTGCAAAACCAGCACTCAAAATATCAGTGCATTCTATGTCTTCCACCGCTGGGGAAGGGCTAGGTGGATGCCCTTGGGAAACCCTGGCAGCAGAGTCTTCAAACAGCATAAGAGACCTGCTGCATAACTTGAGGCTCAGACAGTTTCCCTGATATGCATGGGGGTGATGTGACAGACTGATGGGCTTGGTTTTCAGGCGCCATCTGTGCGCTTTCTGCAGAAGACTGGGTGGGAGATAATGGGAACGTGCTGGATCCACTGTCGGCCACCCAATTGACTAATGCCTGTACCTGCTCAGGCCTTACCATCCTTAGAACAGCATTGGGCCCCACCAAATATCGCTGTAAATTCTGGCGGCTACTGGGACCTGAGGTAGTTGGTTCACTAGGACGTGTGGCTGTGGCAGAACGGCCACGTCCTCTGCCAGCACCAGAAGGTCCACTAACACCACCACGACCATGTCCGCGTCCGCGTCCCTTGCTAGATGTTTTCCTCATTGTTACCGTTCACCACAATAAGAAAAAAATTATTTGGCCCAATGTATTGAATTCAAATTCAGGCCTTTTTTTTTACAGGCACCTAACACTATCTGGCTATCTATTTAGGTACCGTATTACACTAATACAAGCACAGCAGTAACAACAGATTTAGCTGAATATAAATTGTATGCCTAGTATTTAGGCCCTGGATGACAGGTATCCCTTTTACGGACAGAATTAGACTTGGAAATGCACGGTAGCGTGTGAAGTTATTGAGGTTAACCTAGCATAAAAAAAACGTATCTTTTGCAGCACCGAAGCTGAAAGACCTAACCTTGAGCGTCACCAAAGGTGAAAGACTTAACCTTGTGTCGCACCAAAGGTGAAAGACATATCTTTCTGCAGCTCTATCAGCACCTTCAATCTAATATACCCTTTTATGGATAGATTTAAACTTGGCCTGATACAGCAGAAAACTATTATTTAGGGAATTGCTAAGTTGGGAATTGTATTCAACCCAGAACAAAAACTGTGTTTCGGCAGACAGCAGACAGTATTACAATTGGCTAGCCACAGCTGAAACACCAGATTTAGGGTACTGCTATTTTGGCAATTGTATTTTACCCCTCAATAAAATAGCAAGCACAGCCAAGCCCCTGATGTAGGATATAGCAAAAAAAAACCACACTATTGATGGTTAAAAATAGACTTGGTGGCAGTTTGTGCTGGCGCACCACAAGACACAAAATGGCCGCCGATCACCCCAGAAAAAAGTGACTGAAAGACGCTCTGGGCAGCCTTTAAACAGTGAGCAATTGAATAGCAGAGGTTGTATGATACACAGCTGTATATCGATCACTTCAGTAAATAAATCACTGCCTAATCTCGCCCTAACAGCAGCATCTGCATCCTATCCCTACACTGATCAGAGCAGAGTGACGTGCGGCGCTACGTGACTCCAGCTTAAATAGAGGCTGGGTCACATGCTGCACTGGCCAATCACAGCCATGCCAATAGTAGTCATGGCTGTGATGGCCTCTTGGGGCAAGTAGTATGACGCTTGTTGATTGGCTGCTTTGCAGTCTTTCAAAAAGCGCCAAGAAAGCACCGAACCCGGACATTTACGAAAATGTTCGGGTTCGGGTCCGTGTCACGGACACCCCAAAATTAGGTTTGGGTTCGCTCATCCCTACTTAAAAGTTTATTTTTTGATGAAAAAGAAAGTAGCACATTTTGTAGCATATGGCTGAATAGTTGCTGGTTCAGTACAAGGCACCTGGTTTGCAAAACCAGCGCTCAAAATATTAGTCTGTGAAGACTGATGCTGTCCACTCTAACATACAAGCATTTAAGAAAAGCTGGACTGTGAGAAGTAGTCCAGCATCATATTTGCTGACTTAATATTCAAATAGTTGAAAACAAGACATTTTGGAGGACCCTTGATGATCCTGAAGTCATAAAGGGTCATCAATAAGACCATACGCACATGAGACTAAAGATGTAGGCCCTAGTGAAATTTGAACTCACGACCCCTGGTTTACAAGACCAGTGCTCTAACCCCTGAGCTATGAAGCCACCATGCACTGCTTTTCCCAATGGGTTTTTTCCATTCTGTCCAGGTGTATCTTTTTGCCCTATAAACTGAAAAAAATCAAAGACCTTCAAAACCATTTAAGAGAAACAGGGCTCTCATGGGACATAGAACTTTACATTGTTTGGCCAACCTGACCTAAATGTGAGGAAGAGCTCAGAGAATTCGATGTAAGTCAGTCATCATTTCGCATGTCAACACAAAACGTGTGCCATCATAGTCTAACATAGGGGTCAAAGGTTTCAGAATCAGATGCAAAAATGTTCATCTTAAAAGTTAATTTTTTGGTGTAAACAAGAAGTCCACTGGTGCAGCACTACAGCATTATAGTTGCTGGTTTAAAATTCAGATAGCTGAAAAGAAAACACTTTGAAAGATCCTCGTTGATCCTACATACTGTTTCAGATCTTAAGCAGTGTTGCGCTTACATCACCCTAAGGTAATAAAGAAGCCTCAGTGAGATTTGAACTCACGACTTCTGGTTCCTAAGTCCAGTGCTCTAACCCCTGAGCTATGAAGCCAAACAACACACAAGCTGAAGGTGCGTTTTATGACCAAGGTTTTTTTTTATCTAAAAACTTCAGCAAAGGAAAAATCTTCGGCTACATTTGAGAAAAGCAAACTTTTCAGAATCAGATTAAAAAAAGTTCAACCTAAAAGTCTATTTATTTTTTAAGGAAAAAGAAAGAGTAGCACACTTTTTTCTCCACTCTTTTAGCACATGGCATAGTAATTGCTGGTCCAGTACAAGGCACCTGATTTGCAAAACCAGCGTTCAAAATCCTAGTATGTGAAGACTGATGCTGTCCACTCTGACATACCAACTGACCGTGAGAAGTGGTATTTGACTCCATGACTCCAATTAAAACCGCCCAGATGTCCTGTTGGAAACGGGGCCAAAAATTTCAGAATGGGATTCAAAAATATTCATCTCAAAAGTCTATTTTTTGGGTGGAAAAAGAAAGAGTAGAACATTTCCTTGTCCACTGTACAGCATAGCAGTTGCTGGTTTATTACAAGTCAAATGGTTTACAAGAGCAGTGCTCAACACCATAGTCTGCGAAGAATGACGCTGTGCACTCAGACATTTAAAAAAATCGGGACTGTGAGAAGTGGTATTTAATTCCATGACTCCAGAGAAGACTGCCCAACTGTACTGTTAAACATTAGTCAAAGGTTTCAGAATCAGATTCTAAAATGTTTATCTTAAAAGTCTATTTTTTTATGAAAAAGAAAGTAGCACATTTTGTAGCATATGGCTGAATAGTTGCTGGTTCAGTACAAGGCTTTGCAAAACCAGCGCTCAAAATATTAGTCTGTGAAGACTAATGCTGTGCACTCAAACATACAAGCATTTAAGAAAAGCTGGAGAAGTAGTGTGAGAAGTAGTCCAGCATTATATTTGCTGACTTAATATTCAAATAGTTGAAAACAAGACATTTTGGAGGACCCTTGATGATCCTGAAGTCATCGATAAGACCATACTCACATCAGACTAAAGATGTAAGCCCCAGTGAGATTAGAACTCTCGACCCCTGGTTTCCAAGACCAGTGCTCTAACCCCTGAGCTATGAAGCCACCATGCTTTTCCCAATGGGTTTTTTCCATTCTGTCCAGGTGTATCTTTTTGCCCTATAAACTGAAAAAAAATCTAAGACCTTCAAAACCATTTAAGAGAAACAGGGCTCTCATGAGACATAGAACTTTACATTGTTTGGCCAACCTGACCTAAATGTGAGGAAGAGCTCAGAGAATTTGATGTAAGTCAGTCATCATTTCGCATGTCAACACAAAACGTGTGCCGTCATAGTCTAACATAGGGGCCAAAGGTTTCAGAATCAGATGCAAAGATGTTCATCTTAAAAGTCTATTTTTTGATGAAAAAGATAGTAGCACATTTTGTAGCATATGGCTGAATAGTTGCTGGTTCAGTACAAGGCACCTGGTTTGCAAAACCAGCACTCAAAATATTAGTCTGTGAAGACTGATGCTGTCTACTCTAACATACAAGCATTTAAGAAAAGCTGCACTGTGAGAAGTAGTCCAGCATCGTATTTGCTGACTTAATATTCAAATAGTTGAAAACAAGACATTTTGGAGGACCCTTGATGATCCTGAAGTCATAAAGGGTCATCGATAAGACCATACTCACATCAGACTAAAGATGTAGGCCCCAGTGAGATTTGAACTCACAACCCCTGGTTTACAAGACCAGTGCTTTAACCCCTGAGATATAAAGCCACCATGCACAGCTTTTCCCAATGGTTTTTTTCCATTCTGTCCAGGTGTATCTTTTTGCCCTATAAACTGAAAAAAATCAAAGACCTTCAAAACCATTTAAGAGAAACAGGGCTCTCATGGGACATAGAACTTTACATTGTTTGGCCAACCTAACCTAAATGTGAGGAAGAGCTCAGAGAATTCGATGTAAGTCAGTCATCATTTTGCATGTCAACACAAAACGTGTGCCATCATAGTCTAACATAGGGGCCAAAGGTTTCAGAATCAGATGCAAAGATGTTCATCTTAAAAGTCTATTTTTTGATGAAAAAGATAGTAGCACATTTTGTAGCATATGGCTGAATAGTTGCTGGTTCAGTACAAGGCACCTGGTTTGCAAAACCAGCGCTCAAAATATTAGTCTGTGAAGACTGATGCTGTCCACTCTAACATACAAGCATTTAAGAAAAGATGGACTATGAGAAATAGTCCAGCATCATATTTGCTGCCTTAATATTCAAATAGTTGAAAACAAGACATTTTGGAGGACCCTTGATGATCCTGAAGTCATAAAGGGTCATCGATAAGACCATACTCACATCAGACAGGCCCCAGTGAGATTTGAACTCACAACCCCTGGTTTACAAGACCAGTGCTCTAACACCTGAGCTATGAAGCCACCATGCACAGCTTTTCCCAATGTTTTTTTTCCAGGTGTATCTTTTTGCCATATAAACTGAAAAAAATTAAAGACCTTCAAAACCATTTAAGAGAAACAGGGCTCTCATGGGACATAGAACTTTACATTGTTTGGCCAACCTGACCTACATGTGAGGAAGAGCTCAGAGAATTCGATGTAAGTCTGTCATCATTTCGCATGTCAACACAAAACGTGTGCCATCATAGACTAACATAGGGGCCAAAGGTTTCAGAATCAGATATATAGATGTTCATCTTAAAAGTACATTTTATGGCGTAAACAAGAAGTCCACTGGTGCAGCACTACAGCATTATAGTTGCTGGTTTAGAATTCAGATAGCTGAAAAGAAAACACTTTGAAAGATCCTCGTTGATCCTACATACTGTTTCAGATCTTAAGCAGTGTTGCGCTTACATTAACCTAAGGTAATAAAGAGGCCTCAGTGAGATTTGAACTCACGACTTTTGCTTTACGAGAACAGCGCTCTAACCCCTGAGCTATGAAGCCAAACAACAGACAAGTTGAAGGTGTGTTTTCTGACCAAGGCTTTTTTTATCTAAAAACTTCAGACAAGGAAAAATCTTCAGCTACATTTAAGAAAGGCAAACTTTTCAGAATCAGATTCAAAAAAGTTCAACCTAAAAGTCTATTTATTTTTTACGGATAAAGAAAGAGCACACTTTTTTCTCCACTGTTATAGCACATGGCATAGTAATTGCTGGTCCAGTACAAGGCACCTGATTTGCAAAAACAGCGTTCAAAATCCTACTATGTGAAGACTGATGCTGTCTACTCTGACATACAAACTGACCGTGAGAAGTGGTATTTGACTCCATGACTCCAATTAAAACCGCCCAGATGGCCTGTTGAAAACGGGGCCAAAAATTTCAGAATGGGATTCAAAAATATTCATCTCAAAAGTCTATTTTTTGTGTGGAAAAAGAAAGAGTAGAACATTTCCTTGTCCACTGTACAGCATAGCAGTTGCTGGTTTATTACAAGTCAAATGGTTTACAAGAGCAGTGCTCAACACCATAGTCTGCGAAGAATGACGCTGTGCACTCAGACATTTAAAAAAATCTGGACTGTGAGAAGTGGTATTTGATTCCATGACTCCAGAGAAGACTGCCCAGCTGTACTGTTAAACCTTATTCAAAGGTTTCAAATTTAGATTCTAAAATGTTTATTTTAAAAGTCTATTTTTTGATGAAAAAGAAAGTAGCACATTTTGTAGCATATGGCTGAATAGTTGCTGGTTCAGTACAAGGCACCTTTTTTGCAAAACCAGCGCTCAAAATATTAGTCTGTGAAGACTGATGCTGTCCACTCAAACATACAAGCATTTAAGAAAAGCTGGACTGTGACAAGTAGTCCAGCATCATATTTGCTGACTTAATTTTCAAATAGTTGAAAACAAGACATTTTGGAGGACCCTTGATGATCCTGAAGTCATAAAGGGTCATCGATAAGACCATACTCACATCTGACTAAAGATGTAGGCCCCAGTGAGATTTGAACTCTCGACCCCTGGTTTACAAGACCAGTGCTCTAACCCCTGAGCTATGAAGCCACCATGCAGAGCTTTTCCCAATGTTTTTTTTCCAGGTGTATCTTTTTGCCGTATAAACTGAAAAAAATTAAAGACCTTCAAAACCATTTAAGAGAAACAGGGCTCTCATGGGACATAGAACTTTACATTGTTTGGCCAACCTGACCTAAATGTGAGGAAGAGCTCAGAGAATTCGATGTAAGTCAGTCATCATTTCGCATGTCAACACAAAACGTGTGCCATCATAGACTAACATAGGGGCCAAAGGTTTCAGAATCAGATACATAGATGTTCATCTTAAAAGTACATTTTTTGGTGTAAACAAGAAGTCCACTGGTGCAGCACTACAGCATTATAGTTGCTGGTTTAGAATTCAGATAGCTGAAAAGAAAACACTTTGAAAGATCCTCGTTGATCCTACATACTGTTTCAGATCTTAAGCAGTGTTGCGCTTACATTAACCTAAGGTAACAAAGAGGCTTCAGTGAGATTTGAACTCACGACCCCTGGTTAACAAAACCAGTGCTCTGAGCTATGAAGCCACCATGCACAGCTTTTCCCAATGGATTTTTTCCATTCTGTCCAGGTGTATCTTTTTGCCCTATAAACTGAAAAAAATCAAGACCTTCAAAACCATTTAAGAGAAACAGGGCACTCATGGGACATAGAACTTTACATTGTTTGGCCAACCTGACCTAAATGTGAGGAAGAGCTCAGAGAATTCGATGTAAGTCAGTCATCATTTCGCATTTCAACACTAAACGTGTGCCATCATAGTCTAACATAGGGGCCAAAGGTTTCAGAATCAGATGCAAAGATGTTCATCTTAAAAGTCTATTTTTTGATGAAAAAGATAGTAGCACATTTTGTAGCATATGGCTGAATAGTTGCTGGTTCAGTACAAGGCACCTGGTTTGCAAAACCAGCGCTCAAAATATTAGTCTGTGAAGACTGATGCTGTCCACTCTAACATACAAGCATTTAAGAAAAGCTGGACTATGAGAAGTAGTCCAGCATCATATTTGCTGACTTAATATTCAAATAGTTGAAAACAAGACATTTTGGAGGACCCTTGATGATCCTGAAGTCATAAAGGGTCATCGATAAGACCATACTCACATCAGACTAAAGATGTAGGCCCCAGTGAGATTTGAACTCACAACCCCTGGTTTACAAGACCAGTGCTTTAACCCCTGAGCTATAAAGCCACCATGCACAGCTTTTCCCAATGGTTTTTTTCCATTCTGTCCAGGTGTATCTTTTTGCCCTATAAACTGAAAAAAATCAAAGACCTTCAAAACCATTTAAGAGAAACAGGGCTCTCATGGGACATAGAACTTTACATTGTTTGGCCAACCTGACCTAAATGTGAGGAAGAGCTCAGAGAATTCGATGTAAGTCAGTCATCATTTTGCATGTCAACACAAAACGTGTGCCATCATAGTCTAACATAGGGGCCAAAGGTTTTAGAATCAGATGCAAAGATGTTCATCTTAAAAGTCTATTTTTTGATGAAGAGGATAGTAGCACATTTTGAAGCATATGGCTGGTTCAGTACAAGGCACCTGGTTTGCAAAACCAGCACTCAAAATATTAGTCTGTGAAGACTGATGCTGTCCACTCTAACATACAAGCATTTAAGAAAAGCTGGACTGTGAGAAGTAGTCCAGCATCATATTTGTTGACTTAATATTCAAATAGTTGAAAACAAGACATTTTGGAGGACCCTTGATGATCCTGAAGTCATAAAGGGTCATCGATAAGACCATACTCACATCAGACTGAAGATATAGGCCCCAGTGAGATTTGAACTCACGACCGCTGGTTTACAAGACCAGTGCTCTAACCCCTGAGATATGAAGCCACCATGCACAGCTTTTCCTAGTGGATTTTTTCCATTCTGTCCAGGTGTATCTTTTTGCCCTATAAACTGAAAAAAATCAAGACCTTTAAAACCATTTAAGAGAAACAGGGCTCTCATGGGACATAGAACTTTACATTGTTTGGCCAACCTGACCTAAATGTGAGGAAGAGCTCAGAGAATTCGATGTAAGTCAGTCATCATTTCGCATGTCAACACAAAACGTGTGCCATCATAGTCTAACATAGGGGCCAAAGGTTTCAGAATCAGATGCAAAGATGTTCATCTTAAAAGTCTATTTTTTGATGAAAAAGATAGTAGCACATTTTGTAGCATATGGCTGAATAGTTGCTGGTTCAGTACAAGGCACCTGGTTTGCAAAACCAGCGCTCAAAATATTAGTCTGTGAAGACTGATGCTGTCCACTCTAACATACAAGCATTTAAGAAAAGATGGACTATGAGAAATAGCCCAGCATCATATTTGCTGCCTTAATATTCAAATAGTTGAAAACAAGACATTTTGGAGGACCCTTGATGATCCTGAAGTCATAAAGGGTCATCGATAAGACCATACTCACATCAGACAGAAGATGTAGGCCCCAGTGAGATTTGAACTCACAACCCCTGGTTTACAAGACCAGTGCTCTAACCCCTGAGCTATGAAGCCACCATGCACAGCTTTTCCCAATGTTTTTTTTCCAGGTGTATCTTTTTGCTGTATAAACTGAAAAAAATTAAAGACCTTCAAAACCATTTAAGAGAAACAGGGATCTCATGGGACATAGAACTTTACATTGTTTGGCCAACCTGACCTAAATGTGAGGAAGAGCTCAGAGAATTCGATGTAAGTCTGTCATCATTTCGCATGTCAACACAAAACGTGTGCCATCATAGACTAACATAGGGGCCAAAGGTTTCAGAATCAGATATATAGATGTTCATCTTAAAAGTACATTTTATGGCGTAAACAAGAAGTCCACTGGTGCAGCACTACAGCATTATAGTTGCTGGTTTAGAATTCAGATAGCTGAAAAGAAAACACTTTGAAATATCCTCGTTGATCCTACATACTGTTTCAGATCTTAAGCAGTGTTGCGCTTACATTAACCTAAGGTAATAAAGAGGCCTCAGTGAGATTTGAACTCACGACTTCTGGTTTACGAGAACAGCGGTCTAACCCCGGAGCTATGAAGCCAAACAACAGACAAGTTGAAGGTGTGTTTTCTGACCAAGGCTTTTTTTATCTAAAAACTTCAGACAAGGAAAAATCTTCAGCTACATTTAAGAAAGGCAAACTTTTCAGAATCAGATTCAAAAAAGTTCAACCTAAAAGTCTATTTATTTTTTACGGATAAAGAAAGAGCACACTTTTTTCTCCACTGTTATAGCACATGGCATAGTAATTGCTGGTCCAGTACAAGGCACCTGATTTGCAAAACCAGCGTTCAAAATCCTACTATGTGAAGACTGATGCTGTCCACTCTGACATACAAACTGACCGTGAGAAGTGGTATTTGACTCCATGACTCCAATTAAAACCGCCCAGATGGCCTGTTGAAAACGGGGCCAAAAATTTCAGAATGGGATTCAAAAATATTCATCTCAAAAGTCTATTTTTTGTGTGGAAAAAGAAAGAGTAGAACATATCCTTGTCCACTGTACAGCATAGCAGTTGCTGGTTTATTACAAGTCAAATGGTTTACAAGAGCAGTGCTCAACACCATAGTCTGCGAAGAATGACGCTGTGCACTCAGACATTTAAAAAAATCTGGACTGTGAGAAGTGGTATTTGATTTCATGACTCCAGAGAAGACTGCCCAGCTGTACTGTTAAACCTTAGTCAAAGGTTTCAGAATCAGATTCTAAAATGTTTATCTTAAAAGTCTATTTTTTGATGAAAAAGAAAGTAGCACATTTTGTAGCATATGGCTGAATAGTTGCTGGTTCAGTACAAGGCACCTTTTTTGCAAAACCAGCGCTCAAAATATTAGTCTGTGAAGACTGATGCTGTCCACTCAAACATACAAGCATTTAAGAAAAGCTGGACTGTGACAAGTAGTCCAGCATCATATTTGCTGACTTAATTTTCAAATAGTTGAAAACAAGACATTTTGGAGGACCCTTGATGATCCTGAAGTCATAAAGGGTCATCGATAAGACCATACTCACATCTGACTAAAGATGTAGGCCCCAGTGAGATTTGAACTCTCGACCCCTGGTTTACAAGACCAGTGCTCTAACCCCTGAGCTATGAAGCCACCATGCAGAGCTTTTCCCAATGTTTTTTTTCCAGGTGTATCTTTTTGCCGTATAAACTGAAAAAAATTAAAGACCTTCAAAACCATTTAAGAGAAACAGGGCTCTCATGGGACATAGAACTTTACATTGTTTGGCCAACCTGACCTAAATGTGAGGAAGAGCTCAGAGAATTCGATGTAAGTCAGTCATCATTTCGCATGTCAACACAAAACGTGTGCCATCATAGACTAACATAGGGGCCAAAGGTTTCAGAATCAGATACATAGATGTTCATCTTAAAAGTACATTTTTTGGTGTAAACAAGAAGTCCACTGGTGCAGCACTACAGCATTATAGTTGCTGGTTTAGAATTCAGATAGCTGAAAAGAAAACACTTTGAAAGATCCTCGTTGATCCTACATACTGTTTCAGATCTTAAGCAGTGTTGCGCTTACATTAACCTAAGGTAACAAAGAGGCTTCAGTGAGATTTGAACTCACGACCCCTGGTTAACAAAACCAGTGCTCTGAGCTATGAAGCCACCATGCACAGCTTTTCCCAATGGATTTTTTCCATTCTGTCCAGGTGTATCTTTTTGCCCTATAAACTGAAAAAAATCAAGACCTTCAAAACCATTTAAGAGAAACAGGGCACTCATGGGACATAGAACTTTACATTGTTTGGCCAACCTGACCTAAATGTGAGGAAGAGCTCAGAGAATTCGATGTAAGTCAGTCATCATTTCGCATTTCAACACTAAACGTGTGCCATCATAGTCTAACATAGGGGCCAAAGGTTTCAGAATCAGATGCAAAGATGTTCATCTTAAAAGTCTATTTTTTGATGAAAAAGATAGTAGCACATTTTGTAGCATATGGCTGAATAGTTGCTGGTTCAGTACAAGGCACCTGGTTTGCAAAACCAGCGCTCAAAATATTAGTCTGTGAAGACTGATGCTGTCCACTCTAACATACAAGCATTTAAGAAAAGCTGGACTATGAGAAGTAGTCCAGCATCATATTTGCTGACTTAATATTCAAATAGTTGAAAACAAGACATTTTGGAGGACCCTTGATGATCCTGAAGTCATAAAGGGTCATCGATAAGACCATACTCACATCAGACTAAAGATGTAGGCCCCAGTGAGATTTGAACTCACAACCCCTGGTTTACAAGACCAGTGCTTTAACCCCTGAGCTATAAAGCCACCATGCACAGCTTTTCCCAATGGTTTTTTTCCATTCTGTCCAGGTGTATCTTTTTGCCCTATAAACTGAAAAAAATCAAAGACCTTCAAAACCATTTAAGAGAAACAGGGCTCTCATGGGACATAGAACTTTACATTGTTTGGCCAACCTGACCTAAATGTGAGGAAGAGCTCAGAGAATTCGATGTAAGTCAGTCATCATTTTGCATGTCAACACAAAACGTGTGCCATCATAGTCTAACATAGGGGCCAAAGGTTTTAGAATCAGATGCAAAGATGTTCATCTTAAAAGTCTATTTTTTGATGAAGAGGATAGTAGCACATTTTGAAGCATATGGCTGGTTCAGTACAAGGCACCTGGTTTGCAAAACCAGCACTCAAAATATTAGTCTGTGAAGACTGATGCTGTCCACTCTAACATACAAGCATTTAAGAAAAGCTGGACTGTGAGAAGTAGTCCAGCATCATATTTGTTGACTTAATATTCAAATAGTTGAAAACAAGACATTTTGGAGGACCCTTGATGATCCTGAAGTCATAAAGGGTCATCGATAAGACCATACTCACATCAGACTGAAGATATAGGCCCCAGTGAGATTTGAACTCACGACCCCTGGTTTACAAGACCAGTGCTCTAACCCCTGAGATATGAAGCCACCATGCACAGCTTTTCCCAGTGGGTTTTTTCCATTCTGTCCAGGTGTATCTTTTTGCCCTATAAACTGAAAAAAATCAAGACCTTTAAAACCATTTAAGAGAAACAGGGCTCTCATGGGACATAGAACTTTACATTGTTTGGCCAACCTGACCTAAATGTGAGGAAGAGCTCAGAGAATTCGATGTAAGTCAGTCATCATTTCGCATGTCAACACAAAACGTGTGCCATCATAGTCTAACATAGGGGCCAAAGGTTTCAGAATCAGATGCAAAGATGTTCATCTTAAAAGTCTATTTTTTGATGAAAAAGATAGTAGCACATTTTGTAGCATATGGCTGAATAGTTGCTGGTTCAGTACAAGGCACCTGGTTTGCAAAACCAGCGCTCAAAATATTAGTCTGTGAAGACTGATGCTGTCCACTCTAACATACAAGCATTTAAGAAAAGATGGACTATGAGAAATAGCCCAGCATCATATTTGCTGCCTTAATATTCAAATAGTTGAAAACAAGACATTTTGGAGGACCCTTGATGATCCTGAAGTCATAAAGGGTCATCGATAAGACCATACTCACATCAGACAGAAGATGTAGGCCCCAGTGAGATTTGAACTCACAACCCCTGGTTTACAAGACCAGTGCTCTAACCCCTGAGCTATGAAGCCACCATGCACAGCTTTTCCCAATGTTTTTTTTCCAGGTGTATCTTTTTGCTGTATAAACTGAAAAAAATTAAAGACCTTCAAAACCATTTAAGAGAAACAGGGATCTCATGGGACATAGAACTTTACATTGTTTGGCCAACCTGACCTAAATGTGAGGAAGAGCTCAGAGAATTCGATGTAAGTCTGTCATCATTTCGCATGTCAACACAAAACGTGTGCCATCATAGACTAACATAGGGGCCAAAGGTTTCAGAATCAGATATATAGATGTTCATCTTAAAAGTACATTTTATGGCGTAAACAAGAAGTCCACTGGTGCAGCACTACAGCATTATAGTTGCTGGTTTAGAATTCAGATAGCTGAAAAGAAAACACTTTGAAATATCCTCGTTGATCCTACATACTGTTTCAGATCTTAAGCAGTGTTGCGCTTACATTAACCTAAGGTAATAAAGAGGCCTCAGTGAGATTTGAACTCACGACTTCTGGTTTACGAGAACAGCGCTCTAACCCCGGAGCTATGAAGCCAAACAACAGACAAGTTGAAGGTGTGTTTTCTGACCAAGGCTTTTTTTATCTAAAAACTTCAGACAAGGAAAAATCTTCAGCTACATTTAAGAAAGGCAAACTTTTCAGAATCAGATTCAAAAAAGTTCAACCTAAAAGTCTATTTATTTTTTACGGATAAAGAAAGAGCACACTTTTTTCTCCACTGTTATAGCACATGGCATAGTAATTGCTGGTCCAGTACAAGGCACCTGATTTGCAAAACCAGCGTTCAAAATCCTACTATGTGAAGACTGATGCTGTCCACTCTGACATACAAACTGACCGTGAGAAGTGGTATTTGACTCCATGACTCCAATTAAAACCGCCCAGATGGCCTGTTGAAAACGGGGCCAAAAATTTCAGAATGGGATTCAAAAATATTCATCTCAAAAGTCAATTTTTTGTGTGGAAAAAGAAAGAGTAGAACATTTCCTTGTCCACTGTACAGCATAGCAGTTGCTGGTTTATTACAAGTCAAATGGTTTACAAGAGCAGTGCTCAACACCATAGTCTGCGAAGAATGACGCTGTGCACTCAGACATTTAAAAAAATCTGGACTGTGAGAAGTGGTATTTGATTCCATGACTCCAGAGAAGACTGCCCAGCTGTACTGTTAAACCTTAGTCAAAGGTTTCAGAATCAGATTCTAAAATGTTTATCTTAAAAGTCTATTTTTTGATGAAAAAGAAAGTAGCACATTTTGTAGCATATGGCTGAATAGTTGCTGGTTCAGTACAAGGCACCTTTTTTGCAAAACCAGCGCTCAAAATATTAGTCTGTGAAGACTGATGCTGTCCACTCAAACATACAAGCATTTAAGAAAAGCTGGACTGTGAGAAGTAGTCCAGCATCATATTTGCTTAATATTCAAATAATTGAAAACAAGACATTTTGGAGGACCCTTGATGATCCTGAAGTCATAATGGGTCATCGATAAGACCATACTCACATCAGACTAAAGATGTAGGCCCCAGTGAGATTTGAACTCACGACCCCTGGTTTACTAGACCAGTGCTCTAACCCCTGCGCTATGAAGCCACCATGCACAGCTTTTCCCAATGGATTTTTTCCATTCTGTCCAGGTGTATCTTTTTGCCGTATAAACTGAAAAAAATTAAAGACCTTCAAAACCATTTAAGAGAAACAGGGCTCTCATGGGACATAGAACTTTACATTGTTTGGCCAACCTGACCTAAATGTGAGGAAGAGCTCAGAGAATTCGATGTAAGTCAGTCATCATTTCGCATTTCAACACAAAACGTGTGCCATCATAGTCTAACATAGGGGCCAAAGGTTTCAGAATCAGATGCAAAGATGTTCATCTTAAAAGTCTATTTTTTGATGAAAAAGATAGTAGCACATTTTGTAGCATATGGCTGAATAGTTGCTGGTTCAGTACAAGGCACCTGGTTTGCAAAACCAGCGCTCAAAATATTAGTCTGTGAAGACTGATGCTGTCCACTCTAACATACAAGCATTTAAGAAAAACTGGACTATGAGAAGTAGTCCAGCATCATATTTGCTAACTTAATATTCAAATAGTTGAAAACAAGACATTTTGGAGGACCCTTGATGATCCTGAAGTCATAAAGGGTCATCGATAAGACCATACTCACATCAGACTAAAGATGTAGGCCGCAGTGAGATTTGAACTCACGACCCCTGGTTTACTAGACCAGTGCTCTAACCCCTGAGCTATGAAGCCACCATGCACAGCTTTTCCCAATGGTTTTTTTTTCAGGTGTATCTTTTTGCTCTATAAACTGAAAAAAATCAAAGACCTTCAAAACCATTTAAGAGAAACAGGGCTCTCATGGGACATAGAACTTTACATTGTTTGGCCAACCTGACCTAAATGTGAGGAAGAGCTCAGAGAATTCGATGTAAGTCAGTCATCATTTCGCATTTCAACACAAAACGTGTGCCATCATAGTCTAACATAGGGGCCAAAGGTTTCAGAATCAGATGCAAAGATGTTCATCTTAAAAGTCTATTTTTTGATGAAAAAGATAGTAGCACATTTTGTAGCATATGGCTGAATAGTTGCTGGTTCAGTACAAGGCACCTGGTTTGCAAAACCAGCGCTCAAAATATTAGTCTGTGAAGACTGATGCTGTCCACTCTAACATACAAGCATTTAAGAAAAACTGGACTATGAGAAGTAGTCCAGCATCATATTTGCTAACTTAATATTCAAATAGTTGAAAACAAGACATTTTGGAGGACCCTTGATGATCCTGAAGTCATAAAGGGTCATCGATAAGACCATACTCACATCAGACTAAAGATGTAGGCCGCAGTGAGATTTGAACTCACGACCCCTGGTTTACTAGACCAGTGCTCTAACCCCTGAGCTTAAAAGTACATTTTTTGGTGTAAACAAGAAGTCCACTGGTGCAGCACTACAGCATTATAGTTGCTGGTTTAGAATTCAGATAGCTGAAAAGAAAACACTTTGAAAGATCCTCGTTGATCCTACATACTGTTTCAGATCTTAAGCAGTGTTGCGCTTACATTAACCTAAGGTAATAAAGAGGCCTCAGTGAGATTTGAACTCACGACTTCTGGTTTACGAGACCAGCGCTCTAACCCCTGAGCTATGAAGCCAAACAACAGACAAATTGAAGGTGTGTTTTCTGACCAAGGCTTTTTTTATCTAAAAACTTCAGACAAGGAAAAATCTTAAGCTACATTTAAGAAAGGCAAACTTTTCAGAATCAGATTCAAAAAAGTTCAACCTAAAAGTCTATTTATTTTTTACGGATAAAGAAAGAGCACACTTTTTTCTCCACTGTTATAGCACATGGCATAGTAATTGCTGGTCCAGTACAAGGCACCTGATTTGCAAAACCAGCGTTCAAAATCCTACTATGTGAAGACTGATGCTGTCCACTCTGACATACAAACTGACCGTGAGAAGTGGTATTTGACTCCATGACTCCAATTAAAACCGCCCAGATGGCCTGTTGAAAACGGGGCCAAAAATTTCAGAATGGGATTCAAAAATATTCATCTCAAAAGTCTATTTTTTGTGTGGAAAAAGAAAGAGTAGAACATTTCCTTGTCCACTGTACAGCATAGCAGTTGCTGGTTTATTACAAGTCAAATGGTTTACAAGAGCAGTGCTCAACACCATAGTCTGCGAAGAATGACGCTGTGCACTCAGACATTTAAAAAAATCTGGACTGTGAGAAGTGGTATTTGATTCCATGACTCCAGAGAAGACTGCCCAGCTGTACCGTTAAACCATAGTCAAAGGTTTCAGAATCAGATTCTAAAATGTTTATCTTAAAAGTCTATTTTTTGATGAAAAAGAAAGTAGCACATTTTGTAGCATATGGCTGAATAGTTGCTGGTTCAGTACAAGGCACCTTTATTGCAAAACCAGCGCTCAAAATATTAGTCTGTGAAGACTGATGCTGTCCACTCAAACATACAAGCATTTAAGAAAAGCTGGACTGTGAGAAGTAGTCCAGCATCATATTTGCTTAATATTCAAATAGTTGAAAACAAGACATTTTGGAGGACCCTTGATGATCCTGAAGTCATAATGGGTCATCGATAAGACCATACTCACATCAGACTAAAGATGTAGGCCCCAGTGAGATTTGAACTCACGACCCCTGGTTTACAAGACCAGTGCTCTAACCCCTGAGCTATGAAGCCACCATGCACAGCTTTTCCCAATGTTATAAACTGAAAAAAATCAAAGACCTTCAAAACCATTTAAGAGAAACAGGGCTCTCATGGGACATAGAACTTTACATTGTTTGGCCAACCTGACCTAAATGTGAGGAAGAGCTCAGAGAATTCGATGTAAGTCTGTCATCATTTCGCATGTCAACACAAAACGTGTGCCATCATAGACTAACATAGGGGCCAAAGGTTTCAGAATCAGATACATAGATGTTCATCTTAAAAGTACATTTTTTGGTGTAAACAAGAAGTCCACTGGTGCAGCACTACAGCATTATAGTTGCTGGTTTAGAATTCAGATAGCTGAAAAGAAAACACTTTGAAAGATCCTCGTTGATCCTACATACTGTTTCAGATCTTAAGCAGTGTTGCGCTTACATTAACCTAAGGTAATAAAGAGGCCTCAGTGAGATTTGAACTCACGACTTCTGGTTTACGAGAACAGCGCTCTAACCCCGGAGCTATGAAGCCAAACAACAGACAAGTTGAAGGTGTGTTTTCTGACCAAGGCTTTTTTTATCTAAAAACTTCAGACAAGGAAAAATCTTCAGCTACATTTAAGAAAGGCAAACTTTTCAGAATCAGATTCAAAAAAGTTCAACCTAAAAGTCTATTTATTTTTTACGGATAAAGAAAGAGCACACTTTTTTCTCCACTGTTATAGCACATGGCATAGTAATTGCTGGTCCAGTACAAGGCACCTGATTTGCAAAACCAGCGTTCAAAATCCTACTATGTCAAGACTGATGCTGTCCACTCTGACATACAAACTGACCGTGAGAAGTGGTATTTGACTCCATGACTCCAATTAAACTGAAAAAAATCAAGACCTTCAAAACCATTTAAGAGAAACAGGGCTCTCATGGGACATAGAACTTTACATTGTTTGTCCAACCTGACCTAAATGTGAGGAAGAGCTCAGAGAATTCGATGTAAGTCAGTCATCATTTCGCATTTCAACACAAAACGTGTGCCATCATAGTCTAACATAGGGGGCAAAGGTTTCAGAATCAGATGCAAAGATGTTCATCTTAAAAGTCTATTTTTTGATGAAAAAGATAGTAGCACATTTTGTAGCACATGGCATAGTAATTGCTGGTCCAGTACAAGGCACCTGATTTGCAAAACCAGCGTTCAAAATCCTACTATGTGAAGACTGATGCTGTCCACTCTGACATACAAACTGACCGTGAGAAGTGGTATTTGACTCCATGACTCCAATTAAAACCGCCCAGATGGCCTGTTGAAAACGGGGCCAAAAATTTCAGAATGGGATTCAAAAATATTCATCTCAAAAGTCTATTTTTTGTGTGGAAAAAGAAAGAGTAGAACATTTCCTTGTCCACTGTACAGCATAGCAGTTGCTGGTTTATTACAAGTCAAATGGTTTACAAGAGCAGTGCTCAACACCATAGTCTGCGAAGAATGACGCTGTGCACTCAGACATTTAAAAAAATCTGGACTGTGAGAAGTGGTATTTGATTCCATGACTCCAGAGAAGACTGCCCAGCTGTACTGTTAAACCTTAGTCAAAGGTTTCAGAATCAGATTCTAAAATGTTTATCTTAACCCCTTAAGGACTCGGCCCTATTTCACCTTAAGGACTTGGCCATTTTTTGCAAATCTGACCACTGTCACTTTAAGTGCTGATAACTTTAAAACGCTTTGACTTACCCAGGCCGTTCTGAGATTGTTTTTTCGTCACATATTGTACTTCATGACACTGCTAAAATTGGGTCAAAAAAGTTAATTTTTTTGCATAAAAAATACATTTTTTACCAAAAAATTTGAAAAATTAGCAAATTTCAAACTTTCAGTTTCTCTACTTCTGTAATACATAGTAATACCCCCAAAAATTGTGATGTTATTTTTTGGGGATGTTACAAGGTTTAGAAGTTTAGAAGCAAATTTTGAAATTTTCAGAAATCTTCAAAATCCCACTTTTTATGGACCAGTTCAGGTTTGAAGTCATATTGTGAGGCTTAGATAATAGAAACCTCCCAAAAATGACCCCATTCTAGAAACTACACCCCTCAAGGTATTCAAAACTGTTTTTTCAAACTTTATTAACCCTTTAGGTCTTCCACAAGAGTTAATGGCAGATGGAGAAACAATTTAGAAATTTATATTTTTTGGAAAATTTTCCAATATAATCAATTTTTTCCAGTAGTAAAACAAGGGTTAACTGCCTAACAAAACTCAAAATGGGTTGCCCCGATTCTGTAGTTTGCAGAAACACCCCATATGTGGTCGTAAACTACTGTTTGGCCGAACGGGAGCACATAGAAGGAGGGGAACACCATATGGGTTTTGGAAGGCAGATTTTGCAGGACTGGTTTTGTTTATACCATGTCCCATTTGAAGCCCCCTGTTGCACCCCTAGAATAGAAATTTCAAAAAAGTGACTCCATCTAAGAAAGTACACCCCTCAAGGTATTCAAAACTGGGTTTACAAACTTTGTTAACCCTTTAGGTGTTCCACAAGAGTTGATGGCAGATGGAGAAACAATTTTGAAATTTCTATTTTTTGGAAAATTTTCCAAAATAATCAATTTTTTCCAGGAGTAAAACAAGGGTTAACTGCCAAACAAAACTCAAAATGGGTTGCCCCGATTCTGTAGTTTGCAGAAACACCCCATATGTGGTCGTAAACTACTATTTGGCTAAACGGCAGGACATAGAAGAAGGGGAACGTCATATGGTTTTTGGAAGGCAGATTTTGCTGGACTGGTTTATTTACACCATGTACCCTTTCAAGCCCCCTGATGCACCCCTAGAGTAGAAACTCCACAAAAGTGACCCCATCTAGGAAACTACGGGATAAGGTGGTTGTTGTTTTGGGACTATTTTAGGGGTAAATATGATTTTTGGTTGCTCTATATTACTCTTTTTTGAGGCAATGTAACAAAAAAAAAAATTCTAAAATTGTTTCTACATTCGCTATTTAGTTTTGTGGAACACCTAAAGGGTTAACATAGTTTGTAAAGTAACTTTTGAATACCTTGAGGGGTGTAGTTTCTTAGATGGGGTCACTTTTTTGGAGTTTCTAGTCTAGGCTACATCAGGGGGGGCTTCTAATGGGACATGGTGTCAAAAAAAAAACTGTCCATCAAAATCTGCCTTCTAGAAACCATATGGAGTTCCCTTCGTTCTATGCCCTGCCGTGCGGCTATATAGCCATTTACGACCACATATGGGGTGTTTCTGCAAACTACAGAATCAGGGCCATAAATATTGAGTTTTGTTTGGCGGTTAACCCTTGCTTTATTACCGGCAAAAAGGATTCAAATGGAAATTTTGCCCAAAAATGGGTGTTTTGGCACCGTTTTTATTTTATATTTTTAACACCGTTCATCCGAGGCATTTGGGCAAAAGTTATTTTTATAGCGACGACTTTTACGCAAGCGACGATGCCCAATATGTATGGTTCTCAGACTTTGGAGACACTAAGCAGGCATCCTAAAAACTGCGGCCCTCCAGATGTTGTAAAACTACAATTCCCACCATGCCCTGCTGATGGCTGTAGGTTGTCTGGGCATGCTGGGAGTTATAGTTTTACAACATCTGGAGGGCCGCAGTTTGAGGATGCCTGCACTAAAACTAATATTTTTTTGGGAAAAAAAAAATGTTTCCGTGTCTCCAAAGTCTGAGAGCCATAGTTTTTTATGTTCTGTAGTGGACTGTTGGGGATTATAAAAATTTAGTACTCCATGGAAGTGTGATACTCCCTGAAGCAATCGATAACGCAGAGGCCCGGATGATCGGGGCAAGTGTCGCACTGAGTGGTGGTGTCCTTCCGTATCCCCCTCCTGCGACACACTCTGCACTTTTTTTGGGTTCGTCCCTTCTTTCCAGTATGGGGGACCACACCTGGAAAGTGTTGGCCAGGGACGATCCGGGCGCCTCCAATTCCCGAGGTACTCCGGCCTGCTCTTTCCCGGTCCGAAAAGATCAGGTCCTTGAGGACTGCCTCATAGAATTGGAGGAAAGTCCCTGAGCTGCCAGCGCTTCGGGATAGTACAAAAGAGTTGTACATGGCAACCTGCACCAAGTAGACCGCAACTTTTTTGTACCATGCCCGGGTTTTGCGCATGGCGTTATATGGCTTGAGGACTTGATCCGAGAGATCAACTCCTCCCATATACCGATTGTAGGCGACGATACAATCGGGCTTGAGGACCGTTGCCGCGGTACCTCGCACAGGGACTGGGGTGATGCCGTTACCGTGGATTGTGGACAGCATAAGGACATCCCTCTTGTCCTTATACCTGACCAGCAACAGGTTTCCACTGGTAAGTGCACGGGTCTCACCCCTGGGGATAGGTACCTGGAGGGGGTAGGCAGGGAGGCCGCGTTGATTTTTCCGCACGGTCCCACAAGCGAACGTGGATCTGGCGGCAAGGGACCTGAACAAAGGAATGTTGGTATAAAAGTTGTCCACGTACAAGTGGTAACCCTTATCCAGCAGTGGGTACATAAGGTCCCACACGAGTTTCCCGGTAACACCCAGAGTGGGGGGACATTCTGGGGGTTGAATCCGGGAATCTCGCCCCTCGTACACGCGAAATTTGTAAGTGTACCCTGAAGTACTCTCACAAATTTTGTATAGCTTCACGCCATACCTCGCCCGCTTTGTGGGAATATATTGGCGGAAACTGAGTCTCCCCTTGAACGCAACGAGAGACTCATCAACCGCGACCTCCCTTCCAGGTACGTAGGCCTGCTGAAATGTGGCCCCAAAGTGATCGATGACCGGCCGTATCTTGTACAGCCGGTCATAGGCAGGATCACTTCGGGGGGGACATGCTGCATTATCGGAATAATGCAGACATTTCCGGATGGCCTCAAACCGGGGACGCGTCATGACCATACTGTACAGTGGGGTCTGGTATAGGACGTCCCCACTCCAGTATTGCCTGACACTGGTTTTTTGGACTAGACCCATATGCAGCACGAGGCCCCAAAATGTCCTCATCTCGGCTGCACTGACCGGCGTCCAGCCACCGGGTCTAGCCAAAAATGAGCCTGGGTTTTGAGCGACGAACTGTTGGGCGTACAGATTCGTCTGCTCCACCATCAGATTCACCAGTGGGTTACTGAAAAAAAACCTAAAATAGTCTATTTCAGTAAACCCCACTGTGGGAATCTGGATTCCAGGATTGCCAGCAAAATCCGGAATCTCAGGCTCAAAGTCCACTGGGGGACACCAGCTAAGTTCATCGGCAGGGGGCTCCGGTGGACTTATTTGGTGGGCCGGGAAACCAGTACGAACCCCAGGGCGGCTCGTACTAGGGTGGACCACAGGATCCCTAGCATGTGGGGCCCCTGGCTCCGCCTGGCGGCGTCTCCGCCGCCTTGGTGGCTCATCGTCATCAGATGATGATGAGGAGGATGCGGATGATAAAAGGAACGTGGGGTCATCCTCATCCTCACTGGGGCTCTCAGAGTCGGAGGCAATCTGGGCGTATGCCTCCTCGGCCGAGAACATCCGGCGGGCCATGGGTGTGTGTGCGTGTATGTGTGCGTGTGTGGAAACCTTTATTATATGTGCGTGTGTGTGGGGGCAACGGGTGTTCGCGTACTAAAAAAGGCAAAAAAAGAAAGGGCAAGTGTTAGGAAAAAAAAAGTTCAAACTTGCTGATCAGCGGTACAACGCTGATCAGCGGTCGGTGGGGTGGTGGGGCGGGCGATGCGCTAACACTAGACGGACGCTAAAAAGTGCCGGCCAGTCAGCGCACGCAGAAAAAAAAAAAGTGGTGGTAAGGGGGCTGGTGGTCAGGGGAGGGGGGGGCTGGTGGTGGGGAAGGGGGGTGGGGTGGGGGTCTGGTGGTGGTGGGGTCTTGTGGGGGGGGGAAGTGGCAGGGGGGGATCTGGGGTCTGATGGATGGATCAAAGAAAGTTTGGAAATAAAAGTTTTTTTTTTTTTTTCTAAATAACTTTTCCCTTCTTTCCCTGCCTAACGGTGCCTCTCCCTCACTGACCCTAACCTACCTGGGTGGCGATGGGTGCAGGAGGGTGATGGATGCCGATTGTGGGGACACAGGAGCTCGTTCTGGACGGTGCTGCACGGTCAGGGTGCTGGACAGGAAGAGGAGGGGAGAGAGGAGCGCAGGAAGTTTGAATCTCGCGCCTCTCTCCCCTGCTCCAATCAGCACCCTGGACAGCGGCGTTCAGCACCAGGGCCAGCACCGCCTCTCCAAATCCTCGGACTGCGATAGGTGGTGTAAAATTACGCCACCGATCGCAGTCTTTTTCCAGTTCATCGGATCACAGGACACCCGAATGGACCGGAAACGCAGAAAACCGCAGGTCTGAATTGACCTGCGGTTTTCTGCGATCGTCGATGCGGGGGGGTCAAATGACCCCCCCCTGCATTGTTACGGGATGCCGGCTGAATGATTTCAGCCGAAATCCCGTTCCGATTAACCCCTGGGGCGCCGGAATGCCGATTTCAAGGTAGGAAGTACCGGTACGCCCTGAGTCCTTAAGGACTCGGGAAATAGGGCGTACCGATACGCCCTGCGTCCTTAAGGGGTTAAAAGTCTATTTTTTGATGAAAAAGAAAGTAGCACATTTTGTAGCATATGGCTGAATAGTTGCTGGTTCAGTACAAGGCACCTTTTTTGCAAAACCAGCGCTCAAAATATTAGTCTGTGAAGACTGATGCTGTCCACTCAAACATACAAGCATTTAAGAAAAGCTGGACTGTGAGAAGTAGTCCAGCATCATATTTGCTTAATATTCAAATAGTTAAAAACAAGACATTTTGGAGGACCCTTGATGATCCTGAAGTCATAATGGGTCATCGATAAGACCATACTCACATCAGACTAAAGATGTAGGTCCCAGTGAGATTTGAACTCACGACCCCTGATTTACAAGACCAGTGCTCTAACCCCTGAGCTATGAAGCCACCATGCACAGCTTTTCCCAATGGATTTTTTCCATTCTGTCCAAGTGTATCTTTTTGCCCTATAAACTGAAAAAAATCAAGACCTTCAAAACCATTTAAGAGAAACAGGGCTCTCATGGGACATAGAACTTTACATTGTTTGGCCAACCTGACCTAAATGTGAGGAAGAGCTCAGAGAATTCGATGTAAGTCAGTCATCATTTCGCATTTCAACACAAAACGTGTGCCATCATAGTCTAACATAGGGGCCAAAGGTTTCAGAATCAGATGCAAAGATGTTCATCTTAAAAGTCTATTTTTTGATGAAAAAGATAGTAGCACATTTTGTATCACATGGCATAGTAATTGCTGGTCCAGTACAAGGCACCTGATTTGCAAAACCAGCGTTCAAAATCCTACTATGTGAAGACTGATGCTGTCCACTCTGACATACAAACTGACCGTGAGAAGTGGTATTTGACTCCATGACTCCAATTAAAACCGCCCAGATGGCCTGTTGAAAACGGGGCCAAAAATTTCAGAATGGGATTCAAAAATATTCATCTCAAAAGTCAATTTTTTGTGTGGAAAAAGAAAGAGTAGAACATATCCTTGTCCACTGTACAGCATAGCAGTTGCTGGTTTATTACAAGTCAAATGGTTTACAAGAGCAGTGCTCAACACCATAGTCTGCGAAGAATGACGCTGTGCACTCAGACATTTAAAAAAATCTGGACTGTGAGAAGTGGTATTTGATTCCATGACTCCAGAGAAGACTGCCCAGCTGTACTGTTAAACCTTAGTCAAAGGTTTCAGAATCAGATTCTAAAATGTTTATCTTAAAAGTCTATTTTTTGATGAAAAAGAAAGTAGCACATTTTGTAGCATATGGCTGAATAGTTGCTGGTTCAGTACAAGGCACCTTTTTTGCAAAACCAGCGCTAAAAATATTAGTCTGTGAAGACTGATGCTGTCCACTCAAACATACAAGCATTTAAGAAAAGCTGGACTGTGAGAAGTAGTCCAGCATCATATTTGCTTAATATTCAAATAGTTGAAAACAAGACATTTTGGAGGACCCTTGATGATCCTGAAGTCATAATGGGTCATCGATAAGACCATACTCACATCAGACTAAAGATGTAGGCCCCAGTGAGATTTGAACTCACGACCCCTGGTTTACAAGACCAGTGCTCTAACCCCTGAGCTATGAAGCCACCATGCACAGCTTTTCCCAATGGATTTTTTCCATTCTGTCCAAGTGTATCTTTTTGCCCTATAAACTGAAAAAAATCAAGACCTTCAAAACCATTTAAGAGAAACAGGGCTCTTATGGGACATAGAACTTTACATTGTTTGGCCAACCTGACCTAAATGTGAGGAAGAGCTCAGAGAATTCGATGTAAGTCAGTCATCATTTCGCATGTCAACACAAAACGTGTGCCATCATAGTCTAACATAGGGGCCAAAGGTTTCAGAATCAGATGCAAAGATGTTCATCTTAAAAGTCTATTTTTTGATGAAAAAGATAGTAGCACATTTTGTATCACATGGCATAGTAATTGCTGGTCCAGTACAAGGCACCTGATTTGCAAAACCAGCGTTCAAAATCCTACTATGTGAAGACTGATGCTGTCCACTCTGACATACAAACTGACCGTGAGAAGTGGTATTTGACTCCATGACTCCAATTAAAACCGCCCAGATGGCCTGTTGAAAACGGGGCCAAAAATTTCAGAATGGGATTCAAAAATATTCATCTCAAAAGTCTATTTTTTGTGTGGAAAAAGAAAGAGTAGAACATATCCTTGTCCACTGTACAGCATAGCAGTTGCTGGTTTATTACAAGTCAAATGGTTTACAAGAGCAGTGCTCAACACCATAGTCTGCGAAGAATGACGCTGTGCACTCAGACATTTAAAAAAATCTGGACTGTGAGAAGTGGTATTTGATTCCATGACTCCAGAGAAGACTGCCCAGCTGTACTGTTAAACATTAGTCAAAGGTTTCAGAATCAGATTCTAAAATGTTTATCTTAAAAGTCTATTTTTTGATGAAAAAGAAAGTAGCACATTTTGTAGCATATGGCTGAATAGTTGCTGGTTCAGTACAAGGCACCTTTTTTGCAAAACCAGCGCTCAAAATATTAGTCTGTGAAGAATGATGCTGTCCACTCAAACATACAAGCATTTAAGAAAAGCTGGACTGTGAGAAGTAGTCCAGCATCATATTTGCTTAATATTCAAATAGTTGAAAACAAGACATTTTGGAGGACCCTTGATGATCCTGAAGTCATAATGGGTCATCGATAAGAGCATACTCACATCAGACTAAAGATGTAGGCCCCAGTGAGATTTGAACTCACGACCCCTGGTTTACAAGACCAGTGCTCTAACCCCTGAGCTATGAAGCCACCATGCACAGCTTTTCCCAATGGATTTTTTCCATTCTGTCCAAGTGTATCTTTTTGCCCTATAAACTGAAAAAAATCAAGACCTTCGAAACCATTTAAGAGAAACAGGGCTCTCATGGGACATAGAACTTTACATTGTTTGGCCAACCTGACCTAAATGTGAGGAAGAGCTCAGAGAATTCGATGTAAGTCAGTCATCATTTCGCATTTCAACACAAAACGTGTGCCATCATAGTCTAACATAGGGGCCAAAGGTTTCAGAATCAGATGCAAAGATGTTCATCTTAAAAGTCTATTTTTTGATGAAAAAGATAGTAGCACATTTTGTAGCACATGGCATAGTAATTGCTGGTCCAGTACAAGGCACCTGATTTGCAAAACCAGCGTTCAAAATCCTACTATGTGAAGACTGATGCTGTCCACTCTGACATACAAACTGACCGTGAGAAGTGGTATTTGACTCCATGACTCCAATTAAAACCGCCCAGATGGCCTGTTGAAAACAGGGCCAAAAATTTCAGAATGGGATTCAAAAATATTCATCTCAAAAGTCTATTTTTTGTGTGGAAAAAGAAAGAGTAGAACATATCCTTGTCCACTGTACAGCATAGCAGTTGCTGGTTTATTACAAGTCAAATGGTTTACAAGAGCAGTGCTCAACACCATAGTCTGCGAAGAATGACGCTGTGCACTCAGACATTTAAAAAAATCTGGACTGTGAGAAGTGGTATTTGATTCCATGACTCCAGAGAAGACTGCCCAGCTGTACTGTTAAACATTAGTCAAAGGTTTCAGAATCAGATTCTAAAATGTTTATCTTAAAAGTCTATTTTTTGATGAAAAAGAAAGTAGCACATTTTGTAGCATATGGCTGAATAGTTGCTGGTTCAGTACAAGGCACCTTTTTTGCAAAACCAGCGCTCAAAATATTAGTCTGTGAAGACTGATGCTGTCCACTCAAACATACAAGCATTTAAGAAAAGCTGGACTGTGAGAAGTAGTCCAGCATCATATTTGCTTAATATTCAAATAGTTGAAAACAAGACATTTTGGAGGACCCTTGATGATCCTGAAGTCATAATGGGTCATCGATAAGACCATACTCACATCAGACTAAAGATGTAGGCCCCAGTGAGATTTGAACTCACGACCCCTGGTTTACAAGACCAGTGCTCTAACCCCTGAGCTATGAAGCCACCATGCACAGCTTTTCCCAATGGATTTTTTCCATTCTGTCCAAGTGTATCTTTTTGCCCTATAAACTGAAAAAAATCAAGACCTTCAAAACCATTTAAGAGAAACAGGGCTCTCATGGGACATAGAACTTTACATTGTTTGGCCAACCTGACCTAAATGTGAGGAAGAGCTCAGAGAATTCAATGTAAGTCAGTCATCATTTCGCATTTCAACACAAAACGTGTGCCATCATAGTCTAACATAGGGGCCAAAGGTTTCAGAATCAGATGCAAAGATGTTCATCTTAAAAGTCTATTTTTTGATGAAAAAGATAGTAGCACATTTTGTAGCACATGGCATAGTAATTGCTGGTCCAGTACAAGGCACCTGATTTGCAAAACCAGCGTTCAAAATCCTACTATGTGAAGACTGATGCTGTCCACTCTGACATACAAACTGACCGTGAGAAGTGGTATTTGACTCCATGACTCCAATTAAAACCGCCCAGATGGCCTGTTGAAAACAGGGCCAAAAATTTCAGAATGGGATTCAAAAATATTCATCTCAAAAGTCTATTTTTTGTGTGGAAAAAGAAAGAGTAGAACATATCCTTGTCCACTGTACAGCATAGCAGTTGCTGGTTTATTACAAGTCAAATGGTTTACAAGAGCAGTGCTCAACACCATAGTCTGCGAAGAATGACGCTGTGCACTCAGACATTTAAAAAAATCTGGACTGTGAGAAGTGGTATTTGATTCCATGACTCCAGAGAAGACTGCCCAGCTGTACTGTTAAACCTTAGTCAAAGGTTTCAGAATCAGATTCTAAAATGTTTATCTTAAAAGTCTATTTTTTGATGAAAAAGAAAGTAGCACATTTTGTAGCATATGGCTGAATAGTTGCTGGTTCAGTACAAGGCACCTTTTTTGCAAAACCAGCGCTCAAAATATTAGTCTGTGAAGACTGATGCTGTCCACTCAAACATACAAGCATTTAAGAAAAGCTGGACTGTGAGAAGTAGTCCAGCATCATATTTGCTTAATATTCAAATAGTTGAAAACAAGACATTTTGGAGGACCCTTGATGATCCTGAAGTCATAATGGGTCATCGATAAGACCATACTCACATCAGACTAAAGATGTAGGCCCCAGTGAGATTTGAACTCACGACCCCTGGTTTACAAGACCAGTGCTCTAACCCCTGAGCTATGAAGCCACCATGCACAGCTTTTCCCAATGGTTTTTTTTCAGGTGTATCTTTTTGCCCTATAAACTGAAAAAAATCAAGACCTTCAAAACCATTTAAGAGAAACAGGGCTCTTATGGGACATAGAACTTTACATTGTTTGGCCAACCTGACCTAAATGTGAGGAAGAGCTCAGAGAATTCGATGTAAGTCAGTCATCATTTCGCATGTCAACACAAAACGTGTGCCATCATAGACTAACATAGGGGCCAAAGGTTTCAGAATCAGATACATAGATGTTCATCTTAAAAGTACATTTTTTGGTGTAAACAAGAAGTCCACTGGTGCAGCACTACAGCATTATAGTTGCTGGCTTAGAATTCAGATAGCTGAAAAGAAAACACTTTGAAAGATCCTCGTTGATCCTACATACTGTTTCAGATCTTAAGCAGTGTTGCGCTTACATTAACCTAAGGTAATAAAGAGGCCTCAGTGAGATTTGAACTCACGACTTCTGGTTTACGAGACCAGCGATCTAACCCCTGAGCTATGAAGCCAAACAACAGACAAGTTGAAGGTGTGTTTTCTGACCAAGGCTTTTTTTATCTAAAAACTTCAGACAAGGAAAAATCTTCAGCTACATTTAAGAAAGGCAAACTTTTCAGAATCAGATTCAAAAAAGTTCAACCTAAAAGTCTATTTATTTTTTACGGATAAAGAAAGAGCACACTTTTTTCTCCACTGTTATAGCACATGGCATAGTAATTGCTGGTCCAGTACAAGGCACCTGATTTGCAAAACCAGCGTTCAAAATCCTACTATGTGAAGACTGATGCTGTCCACTCTGACATACAAACTGACCGTGAGAAGTGGTATTTGACTCCATGACTCCAATTAAAACCGCCCAGATGGCCTGTTGAAAACGGGGCCAAAAATTTCAGAATGGGATTCAAAAATATTCATCTCAAAAGTCTATTTTTTGTGTGGAAAAAGAAAGAGTAGAACATTTCCTTGTCCACTGTACAGCATAGCAGTTGCTGGTTTATTACAAGTCAAATGGTTTACAAGAGCAGTGCTCAACACCATAGTCTGCGAAGAATGACGCTGTGCACTCAGACATTTAAAAAAATCTGGACTGTGAGAAGTGGTATTTGATTCCATGACTCCAGAGAAGACTGCCCAGCTGTACTGTTAAACCTTAGTCAAAGGTTTCAGAATCAGATTCTAAAATGTTTATCTTAAAAGTCTATTTTTTGATGAAAAAGAAAGTAGCACATTTTGTAGCATATGGCTGAATAGTTGCTGGTTCAGTACAAGGCACCTTTTTTGCAAAACCAGCGCTCAAAATATTAGTCTGTGAAGACTGATGCTGTCCACTCAAACATACAAGCATTTAAGAAAAGCTGGACTGTGAGAAGTAGTCCAGCATCATATTTGCTTAATATTCAAATAGTTGAAAACAAGACATTTTGGAGGACCCTTGATGATCCTGAAGTCATAATGGGTCATCGATAAGACCATACTCACATCAGACTAAAGATGTAGGCCCCAGTGAGATTTGAACTCACGACCCCTGGTTTACAAGACCAGTGCTCTAACCCCTGAGCTATGAAGCCACCATGCACAGCTTTTCCCAATGGATTTTTTCATTCTGTCCAAGTGTATCTTTTTGCCCTATAAACTGAAAAAAATCAAGACCTTCAAAACCATTTAAGAGAAACAGGGCTCTCATGGGACATAGAACTTTACATTGTTTGGCCAACCTGACCTAAATGTGAGGAAGAGCTCAGAGAATTCAATGTAAGTCAGTCATCATTTCGCATTTCAACACAAAACGTGTGCCATCATAGTCTAACATAGGGGCCAAAGGTTTCAGAATCAGATGCAAAGATGTTCATCTTAAAAGTCTATTTTTTGATGAAAAAGATAGTAGCCCATTTTGTAGCACATGGCATAGTAATTGCTGGTCCAGTACAAGGCACCTGATTTGCAAAACCAGCGTTCAAAATCCTACTATGTGAAGACTGATGCTGTCCACTCTGACATACAAACTGACCGTGAGAAGTGGTATTTGACTCCATGACTCCAATTAAAACCGCCCAGATGGCCTGTTGAAAACGGGGCCAAAAATTTTAGAATGGGATTCAAAAATATTCATCTCAAAAGTCTATTGTTTGTGTGGAAAAAGAAAGAGTAGAACATTTCCTTGTCCACTGTACAGCATAGCAGTTGCTGGTTTATTACAAGTCAAATGGTTTACAAGAGCAGTGCTCAACACCATAGTCTGCGAAGAATGACGCTGTGCACTCAGACATTTAAAAAAATCTGGACTGTGAGAAGTGGTATTTGATTCCATGACTCCAGAGAAGACTGCCCAGCTGTACTGTTAAACCTTAGTCAAAGGTTTCAGAATCAGATTCTAAAATGTTTATCTTAAAAGTCTATTTTTTGATGAAAAAGAAAGTAGCACATTTTGTAGCATATGGCTGAATAGTTGCTGGTTCAGTACAAGGCACCTTTTTTGCAAAACCAGCGCTCAAAATATTAGTCTGTGAAGACTGATGCTGTCCACTCAAACATACAAGCATTTAAGAAAAGCTGGACTGTGAGAAGTAGTCCAGCATCATATTTGCTTAATATTCAAATAGTTGAAAACAAGACATTTTGGAGGACCCTTGATGATCCTGAAGTCATAATGGGTCATCGATAAGACCATACTCACATCAGACTAAAGATGTAGGCCCCAGTGAGATTTGAACTCACGACCCCTGGTTTACAAGACCAGTGCTCTAACCCCTGAGCTATGAAGCCACCATGCACAGCTTTTCCCCATGTTTTTTTTTCAGGTGTATCTTTTTGCCCTATAAACTGAAAAAAATCAAAGACCTTCAAAACCATTTAAGAGAAACAGGGCTCTTATGGGACATATAACTTTACATTGTTTGGCCAACCTGACCTAAATGTGAGGAAGAGCTCAGAGAATTCGATGTAAGTCAGTCATCATTTCGCATGTCAACACAAAACGTGTGCCATCATAGACTAACATAGGGGCCAAAGGTTTCAGAATCAGATACATAGATGTTCATCTTAAAAGTACATTTTTTGGTGTAAACAAGAAGTCCACTGGTGCAGCACTACAGCATTATAGTTGCTGGTTTAGAATTCAGATAGCTGAAAAGAAAACACTTTGAAAGATCCTCGTTGATCCTACATACTGTTTCAGATCTTAAGCAGTGTTGCGCTTACATTAACCTAAGGTAATAAAGAGGCCTCAGTGAGATTTGAACTCACGACTTCTGGTTTACGAGACCAGCGCTCTAACCCCTGAGCTATGAAGCCAAACAACAGACAAATTGAACGTGTGTTTTCTGACCAAGGATTTTTTTATCTAAAAACTTCAGACAAGGAAAAATCTTCAGCTACATTTAAGAAAGGCAAACTTTTCAGAATCAGATTCAAAAAAGTTCAACCTAAAAGTCTATTTATTTTTTACGGATAAAGAAAGAGCACACTTTTTTCTCCACTGTTATAGCACATGGCATAGTAATTGCTGGTCCAGTACAAGGCACCTGATTTGCAAAACCAGCGTTCAAAATCCTACTATGTGAAGACTGATGCTGTCCACTCTGACATACAAACTGACCGTGAGAAGTGGTATTTGACTCCATGACTCCAATTAAAACCGCCCAGATGGCCTGTTGAAAACGGGGCCAAAAATTTCAGAATGGGATTCAAAAATATTCATCTCAAAAGTCTATTTTTTGTGTGGAAAAAGAAAGAGTAGAACATTTCCTTGTCCACTGTACAGCATAGCAGTTGCTGGTTTATTACAAGTCAAATGGTTTACAAGAGCAGTGCTCAACACCATAGTCTGCGAAGAATGACGCTGTGCACTCAGACATTTAAAAAAATCTGGACTGTGAGAAGTGGTATTTGATTCCATGACTCCAGAGAAGACTGCCCAGCTGTACTGTTAAACCTTAGTCAAAGGTTTCAGAATCAGATTCTAAAATGTTTATCTTAAAAGTCTATTTTTTGATGAAAAAGAAAGTAGCACATTTTGTAGCATATGGCTGAATAGTTGCTGGTTCAGTACAAGGCACCTTTTTTGCAAAACCAGCGCTCAAAATATTAGTCTGTGAAGACTGATGCTGTCCACTCAAACATACAAGCATTTAAGAAAAGCTGGACTGTGAGAAGTAGTCCAGCATCATATTTGCTTAATATTCAAATAGTTGAAAACAAGACATTTTGGAGGACCCTTGATGATCCTGAAGTCATAATGGGTCATCGATAAGACCATACTCACATCAGACTAAAGATGTAGGCCCCAGTGAGATTTGAACTCACGACCCCTGGTTTACAAGACCAGTGCTCTAACCCCTGAGCTATGAAGCCACCATGCACAGCTTTTCCCAATGGATTTTTCCATTCTGTCAAGTGTATCTTTTTGCCCTATAAACTGAAAAAAATCAAGACCTTCAAAACCATTTAAGAGAAACAGGGCTCTCATGGGACATAGAACTTTACATTGTTTGGCCAACCTGACCTAAATGTGAGGAAGAGCTCAGAGAATTCAATGTAAGTCAGTCATCATTTCGCATGTCAACACAAAACGTGTGCCATCATAGTCTAACATAGGGGCCAAAGGTTTCAGAATCAGATACATAGATGTTCATCTTAAAAGTCTATTTTTTGTGTAAACAAGAAGTCCACTGGTGCAGCACTACAGCATTATAGTTGCTGGTTTAGAATTCAGATAGCTGAAAAGAAAACACTTTGAAAGATCCTCGTTGATCCTACATACTGTTTCAGATCTTAAGCAGTGTTGCGCTTACATTAACCTAAGGTAATAAAGAGGCCTCAGTGAGATTTGAACTCACGACTTCTGGTTTACGAGACCAGCGCTCTAACCCCTGAGCTATGAAGCCAAACAACAGACAAGTTGAACGTGTGTTTTCTGACCAAGGCTTTTTTTATCTAAAAACTTCAGACAAGGAAAAATCTTCAGCTACATTTAAGAAAGGCAAACTTTTCAGAATCAGATTCAAAAAAGTTCAACCTAAAAGTCTATTTATTTTTTACGGATAAAGAAAGAGCACACTTTTTTCTCCACTGTTATAGCACATGGCATAGTAATTGCTGGTCCAGTACAAGGCACCTGATTTGCAAAACCAGCGTTCAAAATCCTACTATGTGAAGACTGATGCTGTCCACTCTGACATACAAACTGACCGTGAGAAGTGGTATTTGACTCCATGACTCCAATTAAAACCGCCCAGATGGCCTGTTGAAAACGGGGCCAAAAATTTCAGAATGGGATTCAAAAATATTCATCTCAAAAGTCTATTGTTTGTGTGGAAAAAGAAAGAGTAGAACATTTCCTTGTCCACTGTACAGCATAGCAGTTGCTGGTTTATTACAAGTCAAATGGTTTACAAGAGCAGTGCTCAACACCATAGTCTGCGAAGAATGACGCTGTGCACTCAGACATTTAAAAAAATCTGGACTGTGAGAAGTGGTATTTGATTCCATGACTCCAGAGAAGACTGCCCAGCTGTACTGTTAAACCTTAGTCAAAGGTTTCAGAATCAGATTCTAAAATGTTTATCTTAAAAGTCTATTTTTTGATGAAAAAGAAAGTAGCACATTTTGTAGCATATGGCTGAATAGTTGCTGGTTCAGTACAAGGCACCTTTTTTGCAAAACCAGCGCTCAAAATATTAGTCTGTGAAGACTGATGCTGTCCACTCAAACATACAAGCATTTAAGAAAAGCTGGACTGTGAGAAGTAGTCCAGCATCATATTTGCTTAATATTCAAATAGTTGAAAACAAGACATTTTGGAGGACCCTTGATGATCCTGAAGTCATAATGGGTCATCGATAAGACCATACTCACATCAGACTAAAGATGTAGGCCCCAGTGAGATTTGAACTCACGACCCCTGGTTTACAAGACCAGTGCTCTAACCCCTGAGCTATGAAGCCACCATGCACAGCTTTTCCCAATGTTTTTTTTTTCAGGTGTATCTTTTTGCCCTATAAACTGAAAAAAATCAAAGACCTTCAAAACCATTTAAGAGAAACAGGGCTCTTATGGGACATAGAACTTTACATTGTTTGGCCAACCTGACCTAAATGTGAGGAAGAGCTCAGAGAATTCGATGTAAGTCAGTCATCATTTCGCATGTCAACACAAAACGTGTGCCATCATAGACTAACATAGGGGCCAAAGGTTTCAGAATCAGATACATAGATGTTCATCTTAAAAGTACATTTTTTGGTGTAAACAAGAAGTCCACTGGTGCAGCACTACAGCATTATAGTTGCTGGTTTAGAATTCAGATAGCTGAAAAGAAAACACTTTGAAAGATCCTCGTTGATCCTACATACTGTTTCAGATCTTAAGCAGTGTTGCGCTTACATTAACCTAAGGTAATAAAGAGGCCTCAGTGAGATTTGAACTCACAACTTCTGGTTTACGAGACCTGCGCTCTAACCCCTGAGCTATGAAGCCAAACAACAGACAAGTTGCACGTGTGTTTTCTGACCAAGGCTTTTTTTATCTAAAAACTTCAGACAAGGAAAAATCTTCAGCTACATTTAAGAAAGGCAAACTTTTCAGAATCAGATTCAAAAAAGTTCAACCTAAAAGTCTATTTATTTTTTACGGATAAAGAAAGAGCACACTTTTTTCTCCACTGTTATAGCACATGGCATAGTAATTGCTGGTCCAGTACAAGGCACCTGATTTGCAAAACCAGCGTTCAAAATCCTACTATGTGAAGACTGATGCTGTCCACTCTGACATACAAACTGACCGTGAGAAGTGGTATTTGACTCCATGACTCCAATTAAAACCGCCCAGATGGCCTGTTGAAAACGGGGCCAAAAATTTCAGAATGGGATTCAAAAATATTCATCTCAAAAGTCTATTGTTTGTGTGGAAAAAGAAAGAGTAGAACATTTCCTTGTCCACTGTACAGCATAGCAGTTGCTGGTTTATTACAAGTCAAATGGTTTACAAGAGCAGTGCTCAACACCATAGTCTGCGAAGAATGACGCTGTGCACTCAGACATTTAAAAAAATCTGGACTGTGAGAAGTGGTATTTGATTCCATGACTCCAGAGAAGACTGCCCAGCTGTACTGTTAAACCTTAGTCAAAGGTTTCAGAATCAGATTCTAAAATGTTTATCTTAAAAGTCTATTTTTTGATGAAAAAGAAAGTAGCACATTTTGTAGCATATGGCTGAATAGTTGCTGGTTCAGTACAAGGCACCTTTTTTGCAAAACCAGCGCTCAAAATATTAGTCTGTGAAGACTGATGCTGTCCACTCAAACATACAAGCATTTAAGAAAAGCTGGACTGTGAGAAGTAGTCCAGCATCATATTTGCTTAATATTCAAATAGTTGAAAACAAGACATTTTGGAGGACCCTTGATGATCCTGAAGTCATAATGGGTCATCGATAAGACCATACTCACATCAGACTAAAGATGTAGGCCCCAGTGAGATTTGAACTCACGACCCCTGGTTTACAAGACCAGTGCTCTAACCCCTGAGCTATGAAGCCACCATGCACAGCTTTTCCCAATGGTTTTTTTTTCAGGTGTATCTTTTTGCCCTATAAACTGAAAAAAATCAAAGACCTTCAAAACCATTTAAGAGAAACAGGGCTCTTATGGGACATAGAACTTTACATTGTTTGGCCAACCTGACCTAAATGTGAGGAAGAGCTCAGAGAATTCGATGTAAGTCAGTCATCATTTCGCATGTCAACACAAAACGTGTGCCATCATAGACTAACATAGGGGCCAAAGGTTTCAGAATCAGATACATAGATGTTCATCTTAAAAGTACATTTTTTGGTGTAAACAAGAAGTCCACTGGTGCAGCACTACAGCATTATAGTTGCTGGTTTAGAATTCAGATAGCTGAAAAGAAAACACTTTGAAAGATCCTCGTTGATCCTACATACTGTTTCAGATCTTAAGCAGTGTTGCGCTTACATTAACCTAAGGTAATAAAGAGGCCTCAGTGAGATTTGAACTCACGACTTCTGGTTTACGAGACCAGCGCTCTAACCCCTGAGCTATGAAGCCAAACAACAGACAAGTTGAACGTGTGTTTTCTGACCAAGGCTTTTTTTATCTAAAAACTTCAGACAAGGAAAAATCTTCAGCTACATTTAAGAAAGGCAAACTTTTCAGAATCAGATTCAAAAAAGTTCAACCTAAAAGTCTATTTATTTTTTACGGATAAAGAAAGAGCACACTTTTTTCTCCACTGTTATAGCACATGGCATAGTAATTGCTGGTCCAGTACAAGGCACCTGATTTGCAAAACCAGCGTTCAAAATCCTACTATGTGAAGACTGATGCTGTCCACTCTGACATACAAACTGACCGTGAGAAGTGGTATTTGACTCCATGACTCCAATTAAAACCGCCCAGATGGCCTGTTGAAAACGGGGCCAAAAATTTCAGAATGGGATTCAAAAATATTCATCTCAAAAGTCTATTTTTTGTGTGGAAAAAGAAAGAGTAGAACATTTCCTTGTCCACTGTACAGCATAGCAGTTGCTGGTTTATTACAAGTCAAATGGTTTACAAGAGCAGTGCTCAACACCATAGTCTGCGAAGAATGACGCTGTGCACTCAGACATTTAAAAAAATCTGGACTGTGAGAAGTGGTATTTGATTCCATGACTCCAGAGAAGACTGCCCAGCTGTACTGTTAAACCTTAGTCAAAGGTTTCAGAATCAGATTCTAAAATGTTTATCTTAAAAGTCTATTTTTTGATGAAAAAGAAAGTAGCACATTTTGTAGCATATGGCTGAATAGTTGCTGGTTCAGTACAAGGCACCTTTTTTGCAAAACCAGCGCTCAAAATATTAGTCTGTGAAGACTGATGCTGTCCACTCAAACATACAAGCATTTAAGAAAAGCTGGACTGTGAGAAGTAGTCCAGCATCATATTTGCTTAATATTCAAATAGTTGAAAACAAGACATTTTGGAGGACCCTTGATGATCCTGAAGTCATAATGGGTCATCGATAAGACCATACTCACATCAGACTAAAGATGTAGGCCCCAGTGAGATTTGAACTCACGACCCCTGGTTTACAAGACCAGTGCTCTAACCCCTGAGCTATGAAGCCACCATGCACAGCTTTTCCCAATGGTTTTTTTTTCAGGTGTATCTTTTTGCCCTATAAACTGAAAAAAATCAAAGACCTTCAAAACCATTTAAGAGAAACAGGGCTCTTATGGGACATAGAACTTTACATTGTTTGGCCAACCTGACCTAAATGTGAGGAAGAGCTCAGAGAATTCGATGTAAGTCAGTCATCATTTCGCATGTCAACACAAAACGTGTGCCATCATAGACTAACATAGGGGCCAAAGGTTTCAGAATCAGATACATAGATGTTCATCTTAAAAGTACATTTTTTGGTGTAAACAAGAAGTCCACTGGTGCAGCACTACAGCATTATAGTTGCTGGTTTAGAATTCAGATAGCTGAAAAGAAAACACTTTGAAAGATCCTCGTTGATCCTACATACTGTTTCAGATCTTAAGCAGTGTTGCGCTTACATTAACCTAAGGTAATAAAGAGGCCTCAGTGAGATTTGAACTCACGACTTCTGGTTTACGAGACCAGCGCTCTAACCCCTGAGCTATGAAGCCAAACAACAGACAAGTTGAACGTGTGTTTTCTGACCAAGGCTTTTTTTATCTAAAAACTTCAGACAAGGAAAAATCTTCAGCTACATTTAAGAAAGGCAAACTTTTCAGAATCAGATTCAAAAAAGTTCAACCTAAAAGTCTATTTATTTTTTACGGATAAAGAAAGAGCACACTTTTTTCTCCACTGTTATAGCACATGGCATAGTAATTGCTGGTCCAGTACAAGGCACCTGATTTGCAAAACCAGCGTTCAAAATCCTACTATGTGAAGACTGATGCTGTCCACTCTGACATACAAACTGACCGTGAGAAGTGGTATTTGACTCCATGACTCCAATTAAAACCGCCCAGATGGCCTGTTGAAAACGGGGCCAAAAATTTCAGAATGGGATTCAAAAATATTCATCTCAAAAGTCTATTGTTTGTGTGGAAAAAGAAAGAGTAGAACATTTCCTTGTCCACTGTACAGCATAGCAGTTGCTGGTTTATTACAAGTCAAATGGTTTACAAGAGCAGTGCTCAACACCATAGTCTGCGAAGAATGACGCTGTGCACTCAGACATTTAAAAAAATCTGGACTGTGAGAAGTGGTATTTGATTCCATGACTCCAGAGAAGACTGCCCAGCTGTACTGTTAAACCTTAGTCAAAGGTTTCAGAATCAGATTCTAAAATGTTTATCTTAAAAGTCTATTTTTTGATGAAAAAGAAAGTAGCACATTTTGTAGCATATGGCTGAATAGTTGCTGGTTCAGTACAAGGCACCTTTTTTGCAAAACCAGCGCTCAAAATATTAGTCTGTGAAGACTGATGCTGTCCACTCAAACATACAAGCATTTAAGAAAAGCTGGACTGTGAGAAGTAGTCCAGCATCATATTTGCTTAATATTCAAATAGTTGAAAACAAGACATTTTGGAGGACCCTTGATGATCCTGAAGTCATAATGGGTCATCGATAAGACCATACTCACATCAGACTAAAGATGTAGGCCCCAGTGAGATTTGAACTCACGACCCCTGGTTTACAAGACCAGTGCTCTAACCCCTGAGCTATGAAGCCACCATGCACAGCTTTTCCCAATGGTTTTTTTTCAGGTGTATCTTTTTGCCCTATAAACTGAAAAAAATCAAAGACCTTCAAAACCATTTAAGAGAAACAGGGCTCTTATGGGACATAGAACTTTACATTGTTTGGCCAACCTGACCTAAATGTGAGGAAGAGCTCAGAGAATTCGATGTAAGTCAGTCATCATTTCGCATGTCAACACAAAACGTGTGCCATCATAGACTAACATAGGGGCCAAAGGTTTCAGAATCAGATACATAGATGTTCATCTTAAAAGTACATTTTTTGGTGTAAACAAGAAGTCCACTGGTGCAGCACTACAGCATTATAGTTGCTGGTTTAGAATTCAGATAGCTGAAAAGAAAACACTTTGAAAGATCCTCGTTGATCCTACATACTGTTTCAGATCTTAAGCAGTGTTGCGCTTACATTAACCTAAGGTAATAAAGAGGCCTCAGTGAGATTTGAACTCACGACTTCTGGTTTACGAGACCAGCGCTCTAACCCCTGAGCTATGAAGCCAAACAACAGACAAGTTGAACGTGTGTTTTCTGACCAAGGCTTTTTTTATCTAAAAACTTCAGACAAGGAAAAATCTTCAGCTACATTTAAGAAAGGCAAACTTTTCAGAATCAGATTCAAAAAAGTTCAACCTAAAAGTCTATTTATTTTTTACGGATAAAGAAAGAGCACACTTTTTTCTCCACTGTTATAGCACATGGCATAGTAATTGCTGGTCCAGTACAAGGCACCTGATTTGCAAAACCAGCGTTCAAAATCCTACTATGTGAAGACTGATGCTGTCCACTCTGACATACAAACTGACCGTGAGAAGTGGTATTTGACTCCATGACTCCAATTAAAACCGCCCAGATGGCCTGTTGAAAACGGGGCCAAAAATTTCAGAATGGGATTCAAAAATATTCATCTCAAAAGTCTATTGTTTGTGTGGAAAAAGAAAGAGTAGAACATTTCCTTGTCCACTGTACAGCATAGCAGTTGCTGGTTTATTACAAGTCAAATGGTTTACAAGAGCAGTGCTCAACACCATAGTCTGCGAAGAATGACGCTGTGCACTCAGACATTTAAAAAAATCTGGACTGTGAGAAGTGGTATTTGATTCCATGACTCCAGAGAAGACTGCCCAGCTGTACTGTTAAACCTTAGTCAAAGGTTTCAGAATCAGATTCTAAAATGTTTATCTTAAAAGTCTATTTTTTGATGAAAAAGAAAGTAGCACATTTTGTAGCATATGGCTGAATAGTTGCTGGTTCAGTACAAGGCACCTTTTTTGCAAAACCAGCGCTCAAAATATTAGTCTGTGAAGACTGATGCTGTCCACTCAAACATACAAGCATTTAAGAAAAGCTGGACTGTGAGAAGTAGTCCAGCATCATATTTGCTTAATATTCAAATAGTTGAAAACAAGACATTTTGGAGGACCCTTGATGATCCTGAAGTCATAATGGGTCATCGATAAGACCATACTCACATCAGACTAAAGATGTAGGCCCCAGTGAGATTTGAACTCACGACCCCTGGTTTACAAGACCAGTGCTCTAACCCCTGAGCTATGAAGCCACCATGCACAGCTTTTCCCAATGGTTTTTTTTCAGGTGTATCTTTTTGCCCTATAAACTGAAAAAAATCAAAGACCTTCAAAACCATTTAAGAGAAACAGGGCTCTTATGGGACATAGAACTTTACATTGTTTGGCCAACCTGACCTAAATGTGAGGAAGAGCTCAGAGAATTCGATGTAAGTCAGTCATCATTTCGCATGTCAACACAAAACGTGTGCCATCATAGACTAACATAGGGGCCAAAGGTTTCAGAATCAGATACATAGATGTTCATCTTAAAAGTACATTTTTTGGTGTAAACAAGAAGTCCACTGGTGCAGCACTACAGCATTATAGTTGCTGGTTTAGAATTCAGATAGCTGAAAAGAAAACACTTTGAAAGATCCTCGTTGATCCTACATACTGTTTCAGATCTTAAGCAGTGTTGCGCTTACATTAACCTAAGGTAATAAAGAGGCCTCAGTGAGATTTGAACTCACGACTTCTGGTTTACGAGACCAGCGCTCTAACCCCTGAGCTATGAAGCCAAACAACAGACAAGTTGAACGTGTGTTTTCTGACCAAGGCTTTTTTTATCTAAAAACTTCAGACAAGGAAAAATCTTCAGCTACATTTAAGAAAGGCAAACTTTTCAGAATCAGATTCAAAAAAGTTCAACCTAAAAGTCTATTTATTTTTTACGGATAAAGAAAGAGCACACTTTTTTCTCCACTGTTATAGCACATGGCATAGTAATTGCTGGTCCAGTACAAGGCACCTGATTTGCAAAACCAGCGTTCAAAATCCTACTATGTGAAGACTGATGCTGTCCACTCTGACATACAAACTGACCGTGAGAAGTGGTATTTGACTCCATGACTCCAATTAAAACCGCCCAGATGGCCTGTTGAAAACGGGGCCAAAAATTTCAGAATGGGATTCAAAAATATTCATCTCAAAAGTCTATTGTTTGTGTGGAAAAAGAAAGAGTAGAACATTTCCTTGTCCACTGTACAGCATAGCAGTTGCTGGTTTATTACAAGTCAAATGGTTTACAAGAGCAGTGCTCAACACCATAGTCTGCGAAGAATGACGCTGTGCACTCAGACATTTAAAAAAATCTGGACTGTGAGAAGTGGTATTTGATTCCATGACTCCAGAGAAGACTGCCCAGCTGTACTGTTAAACCTTAGTCAAAGGTTTCAGAATCAGATTCTAAAATGTTTATCTTAAAAGTCTATTTTTTGATGAAAAAGAAAGTAGCACATTTTGTAGCATATGGCTGAATAGTTGCTGGTTCAGTACAAGGCACCTTTTTTGCAAAACCAGCGCTCAAAATATTAGTCTGTGAAGACTGATGCTGTCCACTCAAACATACAAGCATTTAAGAAAAGCTGGACTGTGAGAAGTAGTCCAGCATCATATTTGCTTAATATTCAAATAGTTGAAAACAAGACATTTTGGAGGACCCTTGATGATCCTGAAGTCATAATGGGTCATCGATAAGACCATACTCACATCAGACTAAAGATGTAGGCCCCAGTGAGATTTGAACTCACGACCCCTGGTTTACAAGACCAGTGCTCTAACCCCTGAGCTATGAAGCCACCATGCACAGCTTTTCCCAATGGTTTTTTTTTCAGGTGTATCTTTTTGCCCTATAAACTGAAAAAAATCAAAGACCTTCAAAACCATTTAAGAGAAACAGGGCTCTTATGGGACATAGAACTTTACATTGTTTGGCCAACCTGACCTAAATGTGAGGAAGAGCTCAGAGAATTCGATGTAAGTCAGTCATCATTTCGCATGTCAACACAAAACGTGTGCCATCATAGACTAACATAGGGGCCAAAGGTTTCAGAATCAGATACATAGATGTTCATCTTAAAAGTACATTTTTTGGTGTAAACAAGAAGTCCACTGGTGCAGCACTACAGCATTATAGTTGCTGGTTTAGAATTCAGATAGCTGAAAAGAAAACACTTTGAAAGATCCTCGTTGATCCTACATACTGTTTCAGATCTTAAGCAGTGTTGCGCTTACATTAACCTAAGGTAATAAAGAGGCCTCAGTGAGATTTGAACTCACGACTTCTGGTTTACGAGACCAGCGCTCTAACCCCTGAGCTATGAAGCCAAACAACAGACAAGTTGAACGTGTGTTTTCTGACCAAGGCTTTTTTTATCTAAAAACTTCAGACAAGGAAAAATCTTCAGCTACATTTAAGAAAGGCAAACTTTTCAGAATCAGATTCAAAAAAGTTCAACCTAAAAGTCTATTTATTTTTTACGGATAAAGAAAGAGCACACTTTTTTCTCCACTGTTATAGCACATGGCATAGTAATTGCTGGTCCAGTACAAGGCACCTGATTTGCAAAACCAGCGTTCAAAATCCTACTATGTGAAGACTGATGCTGTCCACTCTGACATACAAACTGACCGTGAGAAGTGGTATTTGACTCCATGACTCCAATTAAAACCGCCCAGATGGCCTGTTGAAAACGGGGCCAAAAATTTCAGAATGGGATTCAAAAATATTCATCTCAAAAGTCTATTTTTTGTGTGGAAAAAGAAAGAGTAGAACATTTCCTTGTCCACTGTACAGCATAGCAGTTGCTGGTTTATTACAAGTCAAATGGTTTACAAGAGCAGTGCTCAACACCATAGTCTGCGAAGAATGACGCTGTGCACTCAGACATTTAAAAAAATCTGGACTGTGAGAAGTGGTATTTGATTCCATGACTCCAGAGAAGACTGCCCAGCTGTACTGTTAAACCTTAGTCAAAGGTTTCAGAATCAGATTCTAAAATGTTTATCTTAAAAGTCTATTTTTTGATGAAAAAGAAAGTAGCACATTTTGTAGCATATGGCTGAATAGTTGCTGGTTCAGTACAAGGCACCTTTTTTGCAAAACCAGCGCTCAAAATATTAGTCTGTGAAGACTGATGCTGTCCACTCAAACATACAAGCATTTAAGAAAAGCTGGACTGTGAGAAGTAGTCCAGCATCATATTTGCTTAATATTCAAATAGTTGAAAACAAGACATTTTGGAGGACCCTTGATGATCCTGAAGTCATAATGGGTCATCGATAAGACCATACTCACATCAGACTAAAGATGTAGGCCCCAGTGAGATTTGAACTCACGACCCCTGGTTTACAAGACCAGTGCTCTAACCCCTGAGCTATGAAGCCACCATGCACAGCTTTTCCCAATGTTTTTTTTTCAGGTGTATCTTTTTGCCCTATAAACTGAAAAAAATCAAAGACCTTCAAAACCATTTAAGAGAAACAGGGCTCTTATGGGACATAGAACTTTACATTGTTTGGCCAACCTGACCTAAATGTGAGGAAGAGCTCAGAGAATTCGATGTAAGTCAGTCATCATTTCGCATGTCAACACAAAACGTGTGCCATCATAGACTAACATAGGGGCCAAAGGTTTCAGAATCAGATACATAGATGTTCATCTTAAAAGTACATTTTTTGGTGTAAACAAGAAGTCCACTGGTGCAGCACTACAGCATTATAGTTGCTGGTTTAGAATTCAGATAGCTGAAAAGAAAACACTTTGAAAGATCCTCGTTGATCCTACATACTGTTTCAGATCTTAAGCAGTGTTGCGCTTACATTAACCTAAGGTAATAAAGAGGCCTCAGTGAGATTTGAACTCACGACTTCTGGTTTACGAGACCAGCGCTCTAACCCCTGAGCTATGAAGCCAAACAACAGACAAGTTGAACGTGTGTTTTCTGACCAAGGCTTTTTTTATCTAAAAACTTCAGACAAGGAAAAATCTTCAGCTACATTTAAGAAAGGCAAACTTTTCAGAATCAGATTCAAAAAAGTTCAACCTAAAAGTCTATTTATTTTTTACGGATAAAGAAAGAGCACACTTTTTTCTCCACTGTTATAGCACATGGCATAGTAATTGCTGGTCCAGTACAAGGCACCTGATTTGCAAAACCAGCGTTCAAAATCCTACTATGTGAAGACTGATGCTGTCCACTCTGACATACAAACTGACCGTGAGAAGTGGTATTTGACTCCATGACTCCAATTAAAACCGCCCAGATGGCCTGTTGAAAACGGGGCCAAAAATTTCAGAATGGGATTCAAAAATATTCATCTCAAAAGTCTATTGTTTGTGTGGAAAAAGAAAGAGTAGAACATTTCCTTGTCCACTGTACAGCATAGCAGTTGCTGGTTTATTACAAGTCAAATGGTTTACAAGAGCAGTGCTCAACACCATAGTCTGCGAAGAATGACGCTGTGCACTCAGACATTTAAAAAAATCTGGACTGTGAGAAGTGGTATTTGATTCCATGACTCCAGAGAAGACTGCCCAGCTGTACTGTTAAACCTTAGTCAAAGGTTTCAGAATCAGATTCTAAAATGTTTATCTTAAAAGTCTATTTTTTGATGAAAAAGAAAGTAGCACATTTTGTAGCATATGGCTGAATAGTTGCTGGTTCAGTACAAGGCACCTTTTTTGCAAAACCAGCGCTCAAAATATTAGTCTGTGAAGACTGATGCTGTCCACTCAAACATACAAGCATTTAAGAAAAGCTGGACTGTGAGAAGTAGTCCAGCATCATATTTGCTTAATATTCAAATAGTTGAAAACAAGACATTTTGGAGGACCCTTGATGATCCTGAAGTCATAATGGGTCATCGATAAGACCATACTCACATCAGACTAAAGATGTAGGCCCCAGTGAGATTTGAACTCACGACCCCTGGTTTACAAGACCAGTGCTCTAACCCCTGAGCTATGAAGCCACCATGCACAGCTTTTCCCAATGGTTTTTTTTCAGGTGTATCTTTTTGCCCTATAAACTGAAAAAAATCAAAGACCTTCAAAACCATTTAAGAGAAACAGGGCTCTTATGGGACATAGAACTTTACATTGTTTGGCCAACCTGACCTAAATGTGAGGAAGAGCTCAGAGAATTCGATGTAAGTCAGTCATCATTTCGCATGTCAACACAAAACGTGTGCCATCATAGACTAACATAGGGGCCAAAGGTTTCAGAATCAGATACATAGATGTTCATCTTAAAAGTACATTTTTTGGTGTAAACAAGAAGTCCACTGGTGCAGCACTACAGCATTATAGTTGCTGGTTTAGAATTCAGATAGCTGAAAAGAAAACACTTTGAAAGATCCTCGTTGATCCTACATACTGTTTCAGATCTTAAGCAGTGTTGCGCTTACATTAACCTAAGGTAATAAAGAGGCCTCAGTGAGATTTGAACTCACGACTTCTGGTTTACGAGACCAGCGCTCTAACCCCTGAGCTATGAATCCAAACAACAGACAAGTTGAATGTGTGTTTTCTGACCAAGGCTTTTTTTATTTAAAAACTTCAGACAAGGAAAAATCTTCAGCTACATTTAAGAAAGGCAAACTTTTCAGAATCAGATTCAAAAAAGTTCAACCTAAAAGTCTATTTATTTTTTACGGATAAAGAAAGAGCACACTTTTTTCTCCACTGTTATAGCATATGGCATAGTAATTGCTGGTCCAGTACAAGGCACCTGATTTGCAAAACCAGCGTTCAAAATCCTACTATGTGAAGACTGATGCTGTCCACTCTGACATACAAACTGACCGTGAGAAGTGGTATTTGACTCCATGACTCCAATTAAAACCGCCCAGATGGCCTGTTGAAAACAGGGCCAAAAATTTCAGAATGGGATTCAAAAATATTCATCTCAAAAGTCTATTGTTTGTGTGGAAAAAGAAAGAGTAGAACATTTCCTTGTCCACTGTACAGCATAGCAGTTGCTGGTTTATTACAAGTCAAATGGTTTACAAGAGCAGTGCTCAACACCATAGTCTGCGAAGAATGACGCTGTGCACTCAGACATTTAAAAAAATCTGGACTGTGAGAAGTGGTATTTGATTCCATGACTCCAGAGAAGACTGCCCAGCTGTACTGTTAAACCTTAGTCAAAGGTTTCAGAATCAGATTCTAAAATGTTTATCTTAAAAGTCTATTTTTTGATGAAAAAGAAAGTAGCACATTTTGTAGCATATGGCTGAATAGTTGCTGGTTCAGTACAAGGCACCTTTTTTGCAAAACCAGCGCTCAAAATATTAGTCTGTGAAGACTGATGCTGTCCACTCAAACATACAAGCATTTAAGAAAAGCTGGACTGTGAGAAGTAGTCCAGCATCATATTTGCTTAATATTCAAATAGTTGAAAACAAGACATTTTGGAGGACCCTTGATGATCCTGAAGTCATAATGGGTCATCGATAAGACCATACTCACATCAGACTAAAGATGTAGGCCCCAGTGAGATTTGAACTCACGACCCCTGGTTTACAAGACCAGTGCTCTAACCCCTGAGCTATGAAGCCACCATGCACAGCTTTTCCCAATGGTTTTTTTTCAGGTGTATCTTTTTGCCCTATAAACTGAAAAAAATCAAAGACCTTCAAAACCATTTAAGAGAAACAGGGCTCTTATGGGACATAGAACTTTACATTGTTTGGCCAACCTGACCTAAATGTGAGGAAGAGCTCAGAGAATTCGATGTAAGTCAGTCATCATTTCGCATGTCAACACAAAACGTGTGCCATCATAGACTAACATAGGGGCCAAAGGTTTCAGAATCAGATACATAGATGTTCATCTTAAAAGTACATTTTTTGGTGTAAACAAGAAGTCCACTGGTGCAGCACTACAGCATTATAGTTGCTGGTTTAGAATTCAGATAGCTGAAAAGAAAACACTTTGAAAGATCCTCGTTGATCCTACATACTGTTTCAGATCTTAAGCAGTGTTGCGCTTACATTAACCTAAGGTAATAAAGAGGCCTCAGTGAGATTTGAACTCACGACTTCTGGTTTACGAGACCAGCGCTCTAACCCCTGAGCTATGAAGCCAAACAACAGACAAGTTGAACGTGTGTTTTCTGACCAAGGCTTTTTTTATCTAAAAACTTCAGACAAGGAAAAATCTTCAGCTACATTTAAGAAAGGCAAACTTTTCAGAATCAGATTCAAAAAAGTTCAACCTAAAAGTCTATTTATTTTTTACGGATAAAGAAAGAGCACACTTTTTTCTCCACTGTTATAGCACATGGCATAGTAATTGCTGGTCCAGTACAAGGCACCTGATTTGCAAAACCAGCGTTCAAAATCCTACTATGTGAAGACTGATGCTGTCCACTCTGACATACAAACTGACCGTGAGAAGTGGTATTTGACTCCATGACTCCAATTAAAACCGCCCAGATGGCCTGTTGAAAACGGGGCCAAAAATTTCAGAATGGGATTCAAAAATATTCATCTCAAAAGTCTATTTTTTGTGTGGAAAAAGAAAGAGTAGAACATTTCCTTGTCCACTGTACAGCATAGCAGTTGCTGGTTTATTACAAGTCAAATGGTTTACAAGAGCAGTGCTCAACACCATAGTCTGCGAAGAATGACGCTGTGCACTCAGACATTTAAAAAAATCTGGACTGTGAGAAGTGGTATTTGATTCCATGACTCCAGAGAAGACTGCCCAGCTGTACTGTTAAACCTTAGTCAAAGGTTTCAGAATCAGATTCTAAAATGTTTATCTTAAAAGTCTATTTTTTGATGAAAAAGAAAGTAGCACATTTTGTAGCATATGGCTGAATAGTTGCTGGTTCAGTACAAGGCACCTTTTTTGCAAAACCAGCGCTCAAAATATTAGTCTGTGAAGACTGATGCTGTCCACTCAAACATACAAGCATTTAAGAAAAGCTGGACTGTGAGAAGTAGTCCAGCATCATATTTGCTTAATATTCAAATAGTTGAAAACAAGACATTTTGGAGGACCCTTGATGATCCTGAAGTCATAATGGGTCATCGATAAGACCATACTCACATCAGACTAAAGATGTAGGCCCCAGTGAGATTTGAACTCACGACCCCTGGTTTACAAGACCAGTGCTCTAACCCCTGAGCTATGAAGCCACCATGCACAGCTTTTCCCAATGGTTTTTTTTCAGGTGTATCTTTTTGCCCTATAAACTGAAAAAAATCAAAGACCTTCAAAACCATTTAAGAGAAACAGGGCTCTTATGGGACATAGAACTTTACATTGTTTGGCCAACCTGACCTAAATGTGAGGAAGAGCTCAGAGAATTCGATGTAAGTCAGTCATCATTTCGCATGTCAACACAAAACGTGTGCCATCATAGACTAACATAGGGGCCAAAGGTTTCAGAATCAGATACATAGATGTTCATCTTAAAAGTACATTTTTTGGTGTAAACAAGAAGTCCACTGGTGCAGCACTACAGCATTATAGTTGCTGGTTTAGAATTCAGATAGCTGAAAAGAAAACACTTTGAAAGATCCTCGTTGATCCTACATACTGTTTCAGATCTTAAGCAGTGTTGCGCTTACATTAACCTAAGGTAATAAAGAGGCCTCAGTGAGATTTGAACTCACGACTTCTGGTTTACGAGACCAGCGCTCTAACCCCTGAGCTATGAAGCCAAACAACAGACAAGTTGAACGTGTGTTTTCTGACCAAGGCTTTTTTTATCTAAAAACTTCAGACAAGGAAAAATCTTCAGCTACATTTAAGAAAGGCAAACTTTTCAGAATCAGATTCAAAAAAGTTCAACCTAAAAGTCTATTTATTTTTTACGGATAAAGAAAGAGCACACTTTTTTCTCCACTGTTATAGCATATGGCATAGTAATTGCTGGTCCAGTACAAGGCACCTGATTTGCAAAACCAGCGTTCAAAATCCTACTATGTGAAGACTGATGCTGTCCACTCTGACATACAAACTGACCGTGAGAAGTGGTATTTGACTCCATGACTCCAATTAAAACCGCCCAGATGGCCTGTTGAAAACGGGGCCAAAAATTTCAGAATGGGATTCAAAAATATTCATCTCAAAAGTCTATTGTTTGTGTGGAAAAAGAAAGAGTAGAACATTTCCTTGTCCACTGTACAGCATAGCAGTTGCTGGTTTATTACAAGTCAAATGGTTTACAAGAGCAGTGCTCAACACCATAGTCTGCGAAGAATGACGCTGTGCACTCAGACATTTAAAAAAATCTGGACTGTGAGAAGTGGTATTTGATTCCATGACTCCAGAGAAGACTGCCCAGCTGTACTGTTAAACCTTAGTCAAAGGTTTCAGAATCAGATTCTAAAATGTTTATCTTAAAAGTCTATTTTTTGATGAAAAAGAAAGTAGCACATTTTGTAGCATATGGCTGAATAGTTGCTGGTTCAGTACAAGGCACCTTTTTTGCAAAACCAGCGCTCAAAATATTAGTCTGTGAAGACTGATGCTGTCCACTCAAACATACAAGCATTTAAGAAAAGCTGGACTGTGAGAAGTAGTCCAGCATCATATTTGCTTAATATTCAAATAGTTGAAAACAAGACATTTTGGAGGACCCTTGATGATCCTGAAGTCATAATGGGTCATCGATAAGACCATACTCACATCAGACTAAAGATGTAGGCCCCAGTGAGATTTGAACTCACGACCCCTGGTTTACAAGACCAGTGCTCTAACCCCTGAGCTATGAAGCCACCATGCACAGCTTTTCCCAATGGTTTTTTTTCAGGTGTATCTTTTTGCCCTATAAACTGAAAAAAATCAAAGACCTTCAAAACCATTTAAGAGAAACAGGGCTCTTATGGGACATAGAACTTTACATTGTTTGGCCAACCTGACCTAAATGTGAGGAAGAGCTCAGAGAATTCGATGTAAGTCAGTCATCATTTCGCATGTCAACACAAAACGTGTGCCATCATAGACTAACATAGGGGCCAAAGGTTTCAGAATCAGATACATAGATGTTCATCTTAAAAGTACATTTTTTGGTGTAAACAAGAAGTCCACTGGTGCAGCACTACAGCATTATAGTTGCTGGTTTAGAATTCAGATAGCTGAAAAGAAAACACTTTGAAAGATCCTCGTTGATCCTACATACTGTTTCAGATCTTAAGCAGTGTTGCGCTTACATTAACCTAAGGTAATAAAGAGGCCTCAGTGAGATTTGAACTCACGACTTCTGGTTTACGAGACCAGCGCTCTAACCCCTGAGCTATGAAGCCAAACAACAGACAAGTTGAACGTGTGTTTTCTGACCAAGGCTTTTTTTATCTAAAAACTTCAGACAAGGAAAAATCTTCAGCTACATTTAAGAAAGGCAAACTTTTCAGAATCAGATTCAAAAAAGTTCAACCTAAAAGTCTATTTATTTTTTACGGATAAAGAAAGAGCACACTTTTTTCTCCACTGTTATAGCACATGGCATAGTAATTGCTGGTCCAGTACAAGGCACCTGATTTGCAAAACCAGCGTTCAAAATCCTACTATGTGAAGACTGATGCTGTCCACTCTGACATACAAACTGACCGTGAGAAGTGGTATTTGACTCCATGACTCCAATTAAAACCGCCCAGATGGCCTGTTGAAAACGGGGCCAAAAATTTCAGAATGGGATTCAAAAATATTCATCTCAAAAGTCTATTGTTTGTGTGGAAAAAGAAAGAGTAGAACATTTCCTTGTCCACTGTACAGCATAGCAGTTGCTGGTTTATTACAAGTCAAATGGTTTACAAGAGCAGTGCTCAACACCATAGTCTGCGAAGAATGACGCTGTGCACTCAGACATTTAAAAAAATCTGGACTGTGAGAAGTGGTATTTGATTCCATGACTCCAGAGAAGACTGCCCAGCTGTACTGTTAAACCTTAGTCAAAGGTTTCAGAATCAGATTCTAAAATGTTTATCTTAAAAGTCTATTTTTTGATGAAAAAGAAAGTAGCACATTTTGTAGCATATGGCTGAATAGTTGCTGGTTCAGTACAAGGCACCTTTTTTGCAAAACCAGCGCTCAAAATATTAGTCTGTGAAGACTGATGCTGTCCACTCAAACATACAAGCATTTAAGAAAAGCTGGACTGTGAGAAGTAGTCCAGCATCATATTTGCTTAATATTCAAATAGTTGAAAACAAGACATTTTGGAGGACCCTTGATGATCCTGAAGTCATAATGGGTCATCGATAAGACCATACTCACATCAGACTAAAGATGTAGGCCCCAGTGAGATTTGAACTCACGACCCCTGGTTTACAAGACCAGTGCTCTAACCCCTGAGCTATGAAGCCACCATGCACAGCTTTTCCCAATGGTTTTTTTTCAGGTGTATCTTTTTGCCCTATAAACTGAAAAAAATCAAAGACCTTCAAAACCATTTAAGAGAAACAGGGCTCTTATGGGACATAGAACTTTACATTGTTTGGCCAACCTGACCTAAATGTGAGGAAGAGCTCAGAGAATTCGATGTAAGTCAGTCATCATTTCGCATGTCAACACAAAACGTGTGCCATCATAGACTAACATAGGGGCCAAAGGTTTCAGAATCAGATACATAGATGTTCATCTTAAAAGTACATTTTTTGGTGTAAACAAGAAGTCCACTGGTGCAGCACTACAGCATTATAGTTGCTGGTTTAGAATTCAGATAGCTGAAAAGAAAACACTTTGAAAGATCCTCGTTGATCCTACATACTGTTTCAGATCTTAAGCAGTGTTGCGCTTACATTAACCTAAGGTAATAAAGAGGCCTCAGTGAGATTTGAACTCACGACTTCTGGTTTACGAGACCAGCGCTCTAACCCCTGAGCTATGAAGCCAAACAACAGACAAGTTGAACGTGTGTTTTCTGACCAAGGCTTTTTTTATCTAAAAACTTCAGACAAGGAAAAATCTTCAGCTACATTTAAGAAAGGCAAACTTTTCAGAATCAGATTCAAAAAAGTTCAACCTAAAAGTCTATTTATTTTTTACGGATAAAGAAAGAGCACACTTTTTTCTCCACTGTTATAGCACATGGCATAGTAATTGCTGGTCCAGTACAAGGCACCTGATTTGCAAAACCAGCGTTCAAAATCCTACTATGTGAAGACTGATGCTGTCCACTCTGACATACAAACTGACCGTGAGAAGTGGTATTTGACTCCATGACTCCAATTAAAACCGCCCAGATGGCCTGTTGAAAACGGGGCCAAAAATTTCAGAATGGGATTCAAAAATATTCATCTCAAAAGTCTATTGTTTGTGTGGAAAAAGAAAGAGTAGAACATTTCCTTGTCCACTGTACAGCATAGCAGTTGCTGGTTTATTACAAGTCAAATGGTTTACAAGAGCAGTGCTCAACACCATAGTCTGCGAAGAATGACGCTGTGCACTCAGACATTTAAAAAAATCTGGACTGTGAGAAGTGGTATTTGATTCCATGACTCCAGAGAAGACTGCCCAGCTGTACTGTTAAACCTTAGTCAAAGGTTTCAGAATCAGATTCTAAAATGTTTATCTTAAAAGTCTATTTTTTGATGAAAAAGAAAGTAGCACATTTTGTAGCATATGGCTGAATAGTTGCTGGTTCAGTACAAGGCACCTTTTTTGCAAAACCAGCGCTCAAAATATTAGTCTGTGAAGACTGATGCTGTCCACTCAAACATACAAGCATTTAAGAAAAGCTGGACTGTGAGAAGTAGTCCAGCATCATATTTGCTTAATATTCAAATAGTTGAAAACAAGACATTTTGGAGGACCCTTGATGATCCTGAAGTCATAATGGGTCATCGATAAGACCATACTCACATCAGACTAAAGATGTAGGCCCCAGTGAGATTTGAACTCACGACCCCTGGTTTACGAGACCAGCGCTCTAACCCCTGAGCTATGAAGCCACCATGCACAGCTTTTCCCAATGGATTTTTCTTCTGTCAAGTGTATCTTTTTGCCCTATAAACTGAAAAAAATCAAGACCTTCAAAACCATTTAAGAGAAACAGGGCTCTCATGGGACATAGAACTTTACATTGTTTGGCCAACCTGACCTAAATGTGAGGAAGAGCTCAGAGAATTCGATGTAAGTCAGTCATCATTTCGCATGTCAACACAAAACTGGTTTACGAGACCAGCGCTCTAACCCCTGAGCTATGAAGCCAAACAACAGACAAGTTAAACGTGTGTTTTCTGACCAAGGCTTTTTTTATCTAAAAACTTCAGACAAGGAAAAATCTTCAGCTACATTTAAGAAAGGCAAACTTTTCAGAATCAGATTCAAAAAAGTTCAACCTAAAAGTCTATATTTTTTTTACGGATAAAGAAAGAGCACACTTTTTTCTCCACTGTTATAGCACATGGCATAGTAATTGCTGGTCCAGTACAAGGCACCTGATTTGCAAAACCAGCGTTCAAAATCCTACTATGTGAAGACTGATGCTGTCCACTCTGACATACAAACTGACCGTGAGAAGTGGTATTTGACTCCATGACTCCAATTAAAACCGCCCAGATGGCCTGTTGAAAACGGGGCCAAAAATTTCAGAATGGGATTCAAAAATATTCATCTCAAAAGTCTATTGTTTGTGTGGAAAAAGAAAGAGTAGAACATTTCCTTGTCCACTGTACAGCATAGCAGTTGCTGGTTTATTACAAGTCAAATGGTTTACAAGAGCAGTGCTCAACACCATAGTCTGCGAAGAATGACGCTGTGCACTCAGACATTAAAAAAAATCTGGACTGTGAGAAGTGGTATTTGATTCCATGACTCCAGAGAAGACTGCCCAGCTGTACTGTTAAACCTTAGTCAAAGGTTTCAGAATCAGATTCTAAAATGTTTATCTTAAAAGTCTATTTTTTGATGAAAAAGAAAGTAGCACATTTTGTAGCATATGGCTGAATAGTTGCTGGTTCAGTACAAGGCACCTTTTTTGCAAAACCAGCGCTCAAAATATTAGTCTGTGAAGACTGATGCTGTCCACTCAAACATACAAGCATTTAAGAAAAGCTGGACTGTGAGAAGTAGTCCAGCATCATATTTGCTTAATATTCAAATAGTTGAAAACAAGACATTTTGGAGGACCCTTGATGATCCTGAAGTCATAATGGGTCATCGATAAGACCATACTCACATCAGACTAAAGATGTAGGCCCCAGTGAGATTTGAACTCACGACCCCTGGTTTACAAGACCAGTGCTCTAACCCCTGAGCTATGAAGCCACCATGCACAGCTTTTCCCAATGGTTTTTTTTCAGGTGTATCTTTTTGCCCTATAAACTGAAAAAAATCAAAGACCTTCAAAACCATTTAAGAGAAACAGGGCTCTTATGGGACATAGAACTTTACATTGTTTGGCCAACCTGACCTAAATGTGAGGAAGAGCTCAGAGAATTCGATGTAAGTCAGTCATCATTTCGCATGTCAACACAAAACGTGTGCCATCATAGACTAACATAGGGGCCAAAGGTTTCAGAATCAGATACATAGATGTTCATCTTAAAAGTACATTTTTTGGTGTAAACAAGAAGTCCACTGGTGCAGCACTACAGCATTATAGTTGCTGGTTTAGAATTCAGATAGCTGAAAAGAAAACACTTTGAAAGATCCTCGTTGATCCTACATACTGTTTCAGATCTTAAGCAGTGTTGCGCTTACATTAACCTAAGGTAATAAAGAGGCCTCAGTGAGATTTGAACTCACGACTTCTGGTTTACGAGACCAGCGCTCTAACCCCTGAGCTATGAAGCCAAACAACAGACAAGTTGAACGTGTGTTTTCTGACCAAGGCTTTTTTTATCTAAAAACTTCAGACAAGGAAAAATCTTCAGCTACATTTAAGAAAGGCAAACTTTTCAGAATCAGATTCAAAAAAGTTCAACCTAAAAGTCTATTTATTTTTTACGGATAAAGAAAGAGCACACTTTTTTCTCCACTGTTATAGCACATGGCATAGTAATTGCTGGTCCAGTACAAGGCACCTGATTTGCAAAACCAGCGTTCAAAATCCTACTATGTGAAGACTGATGCTGTCCACTCTGACATACAAACTGACCGTGAGAAGTGGTATTTGACTCCATGACTCCAATTAAAACCGCCCAGATGGCCTGTTGAAAACGGGGCCAAAAATTTCAGAATGGGATTCAAAAATATTCATCTCAAAAGTCTATTGTTTGTGTGGAAAAAGAAAGAGTAGAACATTTCCTTGTCCACTGTACAGCATAGCAGTTGCTGGTTTATTACAAGTCAAATGGTTTACAAGAGCAGTGCTCAACACCATAGTCTGCGAAGAATGACGCTGTGCACTCAGACATTTAAAAAAATCTGGACTGTGAGAAGTGGTATTTGATTCCATGACTCCAGAGAAGACTGCCCAGCTGTACTGTTAAACCTTAGTCAAAGGTTTCAGAATCAGATTCTAAAATGTTTATCTTAAAAGTCTATTTTTTGATGAAAAAGAAAGTAGCACATTTTGTAGCATATGGCTGAATAGTTGCTGGTTCAGTACAAGGCACCTTTTTTGCAAAACCAGCGCTCAAAATATTAGTCTGTGAAGACTGATGCTGTCCACTCAAACATACAAGCATTTAAGAAAAGCTGGACTGTGAGAAGTAGTCCAGCATCATATTTGCTTAATATTCAAATAGTTGAAAACAAGACATTTTGGAGGACCCTTGATGATCCTGAAGTCATAATGGGTCATCGATAAGACCATACTCACATCAGACTAAAGATGTAGGCCCCAGTGAGATTTGAACTCACGACCCCTGGTTTACAAGACCAGTGCTCTAACCCCTGAGCTATGAAGCCACCATGCACAGCTTTTCCCAATGGTTTTTTTTCAGGTGTATCTTTTTGCCCTATAAACTGAAAAAAATCAAAGACCTTCAAAACCATTTAAGAGAAACAGGGCTCTTATGGGACATAGAACTTTACATTGTTTGGCCAACCTGACCTAAATGTGAGGAAGAGCTCAGAGAATTCGATGTAAGTCAGTCATCATTTCGCATGTCAACACAAAACGTGTGCCATCATAGACTAACATAGGGGCCAAAGGTTTCAGAATCAGATACATAGATGTTCATCTTAAAAGTACATTTTTTGGTGTAAACAAGAAGTCCACTGGTGCAGCACTACAGCATTATAGTTGCTGGTTTAGAATTCAGATAGCTGAAAAGAAAACACTTTGAAAGATCCTCGTTGATCCTACATACTGTTTCAGATCTTAAGCAGTGTTGCGCTTACATTAACCTAAGGTAATAAAGAGGCCTCAGTGAGATTTGAACTCACGACTTCTGGTTTACGAGACCAGCGCTCTAACCCCTGAGCTATGAAGCCAAACAACAGACAAGTTGAACGTGTGTTTTCTGACCAAGGCTTTTTTTATCTAAAAACTTCAGACAAGGAAAAATCTTCAGCTACATTTAAGAAAGGCAAACTTTTCAGAATCAGATTCAAAAAAGTTCAACCTAAAAGTCTATTTATTTTTTACGGATAAAGAAAGAGCACACTTTTTTCTCCACTGTTATAGCACATGGCATAGTAATTGCTGGTCCAGTACAAGGCACCTGATTTGCAAAACCAGCGTTCAAAATCCTACTATGTGAAGACTGATGCTGTCCACTCTGACATACAAACTGACCGTGAGAAGTGGTATTTGACTCCATGACTCCAATTAAAACCGCCCAGATGGCCTGTTGAAAACGGGGCCAAAAATTTCAGAATGGGATTCAAAAATATTCATCTCAAAAGTCTATTGTTTGTGTGGAAAAAGAAAGAGTAGAACATTTCCTTGTCCACTGTACAGCATAGCAGTTGCTGGTTTATTACAAGTCAAATGGTTTACAAGAGCAGTGCTCAACACCATAGTCTGCGAAGAATGACGCTGTGCACTCAGACATTTAAAAAAATCTGGACTGTGAGAAGTGGTATTTGATTCCATGACTCCAGAGAAGACTGCCCAGCTGTACTGTTAAACCTTAGTCAAAGGTTTCAGAATCAGATTCTAAAATGTTTATCTTAAAAGTCTATTTTTTGATGAAAAAGAAAGTAGCACATTTTGTAGCATATGGCTGAATAGTTGCTGGTTCAGTACAAGGCACCTTTTTTGCAAAACCAGCGCTCAAAATATTAGTCTGTGAAGACTGATGCTGTCCACTCAAACATACAAGCATTTAAGAAAAGCTGGACTGTGAGAAGTAGTCCAGCATCATATTTGCTTAATATTCAAATAGTTGAAAACAAGACATTTTGGAGGACCCTTGATGATCCTGAAGTCATAATGGGTCATCGATAAGACCATACTCACATCAGACTAAAGATGTAGGCCCCAGTGAGATTTGAACTCACGACCCCTGGTTTACAAGACCAGTGCTCTAACCCCTGAGCTATGAAGCCACCATGCACAGCTTTTCCCAATGGTTTTTTTTTCAGGTGTATCTTTTTGCCCTATAAACTGAAAAAAATCAAAGACCTTCAAAACCATTTAAGAGAAACAGGGCTCTTATGGGACATAGAACTTTACATTGTTTGGCCAACCTGACCTAAATGTGAGGAAGAGCTCAGAGAATTCGATGTAAGTCAGTCATCATTTCGCATGTCAACACAAAACGTGTGCCATCATAGACTAACATAGGGGCCAAAGGTTTCAGAATCAGATACATAGATGTTCATCTTAAAAGTACATTTTTTGGTGTAAACAAGAAGTCCACTGGTGCAGCACTACAGCATTATAGTTGCTGGTTTAGAATTCAGATAGCTGAAAAGAAAACACTTTGAAAGATCCTCGTTGATCCTACATACTGTTTCAGATCTTAAGCAGTGTTGCGCTTACATTAACCTAAGGTAATAAAGAGGCCTCAGTGAGATTTGAACTCACGACTTCTGGTTTACGAGACCAGCGCTCTAACCCCTGAGCTATGAAGCCAAACAACAGACAAGTTGAACGTGTGTTTTCTGACCAAGGCTTTTTTTATCTAAAAACTTCAGACAAGGAAAAATCTTCAGCTACATTTAAGAAAGGCAAACTTTTCAGAATCAGATTCAAAAAAGTTCAACCTAAAAGTCTATTTATTTTTTACGGATAAAGAAAGAGCACACTTTTTTCTCCACTGTTATAGCACATGGCATAGTAATTGCTGGTCCAGTACAAGGCACCTGATTTGCAAAACCAGCGTTCAAAATCCTACTATGTGAAGACTGATGCTGTCCACTCTGACATACAAACTGACCGTGAGAAGTGGTATTTGACTCCATGACTCCAATTAAAACCGCCCAGATGGCCTGTTGAAAACGGGGCCAAAAATTTCAGAATGGGATTCAAAAATATTCATCTCAAAAGTCTATTGTTTGTGTGGAAAAAGAAAGAGTAGAACATTTCCTTGTCCACTGTACAGCATAGCAGTTGCTGGTTTATTACAAGTCAAATGGTTTACAAGAGCAGTGCTCAACACCATAGTCTGCGAAGAATGACGCTGTGCACTCAGACATTTAAAAAAATCTGGACTGTGAGAAGTGGTATTTGATTCCATGACTCCAGAGAAGACTGCCCAGCTGTACTGTTAAACCTTAGTCAAAGGTTTCAGAATCAGATTCTAAAATGTTTATCTTAAAAGTCTATTTTTTGATGAAAAAGAAAGTAGCACATTTTGTAGCATATGGCTGAATAGTTGCTGGTTCAGTACAAGGCACCTTTTTTGCAAAACCAGCGCTCAAAATATTAGTCTGTGAAGACTGATGCTGTCCACTCAAACATACAAGCATTTAAGAAAAGCTGGACTGTGAGAAGTAGTCCAGCATCATATTTGCTTAATATTCAAATAGTTGAAAACAAGACATTTTGGAGGACCCTTGATGATCCTGAAGTCATAATGGGTCATCGATAAGACCATACTCACATCAGACTAAAGATGTAGGCCCCAGTGAGATTTGAACTCACGACCCCTGGTTTACAAGACCAGTGCTCTAACCCCTGAGCTATGAAGCCACCATGCACAGCTTTTCCCAATGGTTTTTTTTCAGGTGTATCTTTTTGCCCTATAAACTGAAAAAAATCAAAGACCTTCAAAACCATTTAAGAGAAACAGGGCTCTTATGGGACATAGAACTTTACATTGTTTGGCCAACCTGACCTAAATGTGAGGAAGAGCTCAGAGAATTCGATGTAAGTCAGTCATCATTTCGCATGTCAACACAAAACGTGTGCCATCATAGACTAACATAGGGGCCAAAGGTTTCAGAATCAGATACATAGATGTTCATCTTAAAAGTACATTTTTTGGTGTAAACAAGAAGTCCACTGGTGCAGCACTACAGCATTATAGTTGCTGGTTTAGAATTCAGATAGCTGAAAAGAAAACACTTTGAAAGATCCTCGTTGATCCTACATACTGTTTCAGATCTTAAGCAGTGTTGCGCTTACATTAACCTAAGGTAATAAAGAGGCCTCAGTGAGATTTGAACTCACGACTTCTGGTTTACGAGACCAGCGCTCTAACCCCTGAGCTATGAAGCCAAACAACAGACAAGTTGAACGTGTGTTTTCTGACCAAGGCTTTTTTTATCTAAAAACTTCAGACAAGGAAAAATCTTCAGCTACATTTAAGAAAGGCAAACTTTTCAGAATCAGATTCAAAAAAGTTCAACCTAAAAGTCTATTTATTTTTTACGGATAAAGAAAGAGCACACTTTTTTCTCCACTGTTATAGCACATGGCATAGTAATTGCTGGTCCAGTACAAGGCACCTGATTTGCAAAACCAGCGTTCAAAATCCTACTATGTGAAGACTGATGCTGTCCACTCTGACATACAAACTGACCGTGAGAAGTGGTATTTGACTCCATGACTCCAATTAAAACCGCCCAGATGGCCTGTTGAAAACGGGGCCAAAAATTTCAGAATGGGATTCAAAAATATTCATCTCAAAAGTCTATTGTTTGTGTGGAAAAAGAAAGAGTAGAACATTTCCTTGTCCACTGTACAGCATAGCAGTTGCTGGTTTATTACAAGTCAAATGGTTTACAAGAGCAGTGCTCAACACCATAGTCTGCGAAGAATGACGCTGTGCACTCAGACATTTAAAAAAATCTGGACTGTGAGAAGTGGTATTTGATTCCATGACTCCAGAGAAGACTGCCCAGCTGTACTGTTAAACCTTAGTCAAAGGTTTCAGAATCAGATTCTAAAATGTTTATCTTAAAAGTCTATTTTTTGATGAAAAAGAAAGTAGCACATTTTGTAGCATATGGCTGAATAGTTGCTGGTTCAGTACAAGGCACCTTTTTTGCAAAACCAGCGCTCAAAATATTAGTCTGTGAAGACTGATGCTGTCCACTCAAACATACAAGCATTTAAGAAAAGCTGGACTGTGAGAAGTAGTCCAGCATCATATTTGCTTAATATTCAAATAGTTGAAAACAAGACATTTTGGAGGACCCTTGATGATCCTGAAGTCATAATGGGTCATCGATAAGACCATACTCACATCAGACTAAAGATGTAGGCCCCAGTGAGATTTGAACTCACGACCCCTGGTTTACAAGACCAGTGCTCTAACCCCTGAGCTATGAAGCCACCATGCACAGCTTTTCCCAATGGTTTTTTTTCAGGTGTATCTTTTTGCCCTATAAACTGAAAAAAATCAAAGACCTTCAAAACCATTTAAGAGAAACAGGGCTCTTATGGGACATAGAACTTTACATTGTTTGGCCAACCTGACCTAAATGTGAGGAAGAGCTCAGAGAATTCGATGTAAGTCAGTCATCATTTCGCATGTCAACACAAAACGTGTGCCATCATAGACTAACATAGGGGCCAAAGGTTTCAGAATCAGATACATAGATGTTCATCTTAAAAGTACATTTTTTGGTGTAAACAAGAAGTCCACTGGTGCAGCACTACAGCATTATAGTTGCTGGTTTAGAATTCAGATAGCTGAAAAGAAAACACTTTGAAAGATCCTCGTTGATCCTACATACTGTTTCAGATCTTAAGCAGTGTTGCGCTTACATTAACCTAAGGTAATAAAGAGGCCTCAGTGAGATTTGAACTCACGACTTCTGGTTTACGAGACCAGCGCTCTAACCCCTGAGCTATGAAGCCAAACAACAGACAAGTTGAACGTGTGTTTTCTGACCAAGGCTTTTTTTATCTAAAAACTTCAGACAAGGAAAAATCTTCAGCTACATTTAAGAAAGGCAAACTTTTCAGAATCAGATTCAAAAAAGTTCAACCTAAAAGTCTATTTATTTTTTACGGATAAAGAAAGAGCACACTTTTTTCTCCACTGTTATAGCACATGGCATAGTAATTGCTGGTCCAGTACAAGGCACCTGATTTGCAAAACCAGCGTTCAAAATCCTACTATGTGAAGACTGATGCTGTCCACTCTGACATACAAACTGACCGTGAGAAGTGGTATTTGACTCCATGACTCCAATTAAAACCGCCCAGATGGCCTGTTGAAAACGGGGCCAAAAATTTCAGAATGGGATTCAAAAATATTCATCTCAAAAGTCTATTGTTTGTGTGGAAAAAGAAAGAGTAGAACATTTCCTTGTCCACTGTACAGCATAGCAGTTGCTGGTTTATTACAAGTCAAATGGTTTACAAGAGCAGTGCTCAACACCATAGTCTGCGAAGAATGACGCTGTGCACTCAGACATTTAAAAAAATCTGGACTGTGAGAAGTGGTATTTGATTCCATGACTCCAGAGAAGACTGCCCAGCTGTACTGTTAAACCTTAGTCAAAGGTTTCAGAATCAGATTCTAAAATGTTTATCTTAAAAGTCTATTTTTTGATGAAAAAGAAAGTAGCACATTTTGTAGCATATGGCTGAATAGTTGCTGGTTCAGTACAAGGCACCTTTTTTGCAAAACCAGCGCTCAAAATATTAGTCTGTGAAGACTGATGCTGTCCACTCAAACATACAAGCATTTAAGAAAAGCTGGACTGTGAGAAGTAGTCCAGCATCATATTTGCTTAATATTCAAATAGTTGAAAACAAGACATTTTGGAGGACCCTTGATGATCCTGAAGTCATAATGGGTCATCGATAAGACCATACTCACATCAGACTAAAGATGTAGGCCCCAGTGAGATTTGAACTCACGACCCCTGGTTTACAAGACCAGTGCTCTAACCCCTGAGCTATGAAGCCACCATGCACAGCTTTTCCCAATGGTTTTTTTTCAGGTGTATCTTTTTGCCCTATAAACTGAAAAAAATCAAAGACCTTCAAAACCATTTAAGAGAAACAGGGCTCTTATGGGACATAGAACTTTACATTGTTTGGCCAACCTGACCTAAATGTGAGGAAGAGCTCAGAGAATTCGATGTAAGTCAGTCATCATTTCGCATGTCAACACAAAACGTGTGCCATCATAGACTAACATAGGGGCCAAAGGTTTCAGAATCAGATACATAGATGTTCATCTTAAAAGTACATTTTTTGGTGTAAACAAGAAGTCCACTGGTGCAGCACTACAGCATTATAGTTGCTGGTTTAGAATTCAGATAGCTGAAAAGAAAACACTTTGAAAGATCCTCGTTGATCCTACATACTGTTTCAGATCTTAAGCAGTGTTGCGCTTACATTAACCTAAGGTAATAAAGAGGCCTCAGTGAGATTTGAACTCACGACTTCTGGTTTACGAGACCAGCGCTCTAACCCCTGAGCTATGAAGCCAAACAACAGACAAGTTGAACGTGTGTTTTCTGACCAAGGCTTTTTTTATCTAAAAACTTCAGACAAGGAAAAATCTTCAGCTACATTTAAGAAAGGCAAACTTTTCAGAATCAGATTCAAAAAAGTTCAACCTAAAAGTCTATTTATTTTTTACGGATAAAGAAAGAGCACACTTTTTTCTCCACTGTTATAGCACATGGCATAGTAATTGCTGGTCCAGTACAAGGCACCTGATTTGCAAAACCAGCGTTCAAAATCCTACTATGTGAAGACTGATGCTGTCCACTCTGACATACAAACTGACCGTGAGAAGTGGTATTTGACTCCATGACTCCAATTAAAACCGCCCAGATGGCCTGTTGAAAACGGGGCCAAAAATTTCAGAATGGGATTCAAAAATATTCATCTCAAAAGTCTATTGTTTGTGTGGAAAAAGAAAGAGTAGAACATTTCCTTGTCCACTGTACAGCATAGCAGTTGCTGGTTTATTACAAGTCAAATGGTTTACAAGAGCAGTGCTCAACACCATAGTCTGCGAAGAATGACGCTGTGCACTCAGACATTTAAAAAAATCTGGACTGTGAGAAGTGGTATTTGATTCCATGACTCCAGAGAAGACTGCCCAGCTGTACTGTTAAACCTTAGTCAAAGGTTTCAGAATCAGATTCTAAAATGTTTATCTTAAAAGTCTATTTTTTGATGAAAAAGAAAGTAGCACATTTTGTAGCATATGGCTGAATAGTTGCTGGTTCAGTACAAGGCACCTTTTTTGCAAAACCAGCGCTCAAAATATTAGTCTGTGAAGACTGATGCTGTCCACTCAAACATACAAGCATTTAAGAAAAGCTGGACTGTGAGAAGTAGTCCAGCATCATATTTGCTTAATATTCAAATAGTTGAAAACAAGACATTTTGGAGGACCCTTGATGATCCTGAAGTCATAATGGGTCATCGATAAGACCATACTCACATCAGACTAAAGATGTAGGCCCCAGTGAGATTTGAACTCACGACCCCTGGTTTACAAGACCAGTGCTCTAACCCCTGAGCTATGAAGCCACCATGCACAGCTTTTCCCAATGGTTTTTTTTCAGGTGTATCTTTTTGCCCTATAAACTGAAAAAAATCAAAGACCTTCAAAACCATTTAAGAGAAACAGGGCTCTTATGGGACATAGAACTTTACATTGTTTGGCCAACCTGACCTAAATGTGAGGAAGAGCTCAGAGAATTCGATGTAAGTCAGTCATCATTTCGCATGTCAACACAAAACGTGTGCCATCATAGACTAACATAGGGGCCAAAGGTTTCAGAATCAGATACATAGATGTTCATCTTAAAAGTACATTTTTTGGTGTAAACAAGAAGTCCACTGGTGCAGCACTACAGCATTATAGTTGCTGGTTTAGAATTCAGATAGCTGAAAAGAAAACACTTTGAAAGATCCTCGTTGATCCTACATACTGTTTCAGATCTTAAGCAGTGTTGCGCTTACATTAACCTAAGGTAATAAAGAGGCCTCAGTGAGATTTGAACTCACGACTTCTGGTTTACGAGACCAGCGCTCTAACCCCTGAGCTATGAAGCCAAACAACAGACAAGTTGAACGTGTGTTTTCTGACCAAGGCTTTTTTTATCTAAAAACTTCAGACAAGGAAAAATCTTCAGCTACATTTAAGAAAGGCAAACTTTTCAGAATCAGATTCAAAAAAGTTCAACCTAAAAGTCTATTTATTTTTTACGGATAAAGAAAGAGCACACTTTTTTCTCCACTGTTATAGCACATGGCATAGTAATTGCTGGTCCAGTACAAGGCACCTGATTTGCAAAACCAGCGTTCAAAATCCTACTATGTGAAGACTGATGCTGTCCACTCTGACATACAAACTGACCGTGAGAAGTGGTATTTGACTCCATGACTCCAATTAAAACCGCCCAGATGGCCTGTTGAAAACGGGGCCAAAAATTTCAGAATGGGATTCAAAAATATTCATCTCAAAAGTCTATTTTTTGTGTGGAAAAAGAAAGAGTAGAACATTTCCTTGTCCACTGTACAGCATAGCAGTTGCTGGTTTATTACAAGTCAAATGGTTTACAAGAGCAGTGCTCAACACCATAGTCTGCGAAGAATGACGCTGTGCACTCAGACATTTAAAAAAATCTGGACTGTGAGAAGTGGTATTTGATTCCATGACTCCAGAGAAGACTGCCCAGCTGTACTGTTAAACCTTAGTCAAAGGTTTCAGAATCAGATTCTAAAATGTTTATCTTAAAAGTCTATTTTTTGATGAAAAAGAAAGTAGCACATTTTGTAGCATATGGCTGAATAGTTGCTGGTTCAGTACAAGGCACCTTTTTTGCAAAACCAGCGCTCAAAATATTAGTCTGTGAAGACTGATGCTGTCCACTCAAACATACAAGCATTTAAGAAAAGCTGGACTGTGAGAAGTAGTCCAGCATCATATTTGCTTAATATTCAAATAGTTGAAAACAAGACATTTTGGAGGACCCTTGATGATCCTGAAGTCATAATGGGTCATCGATAAGACCATACTCACATCAGACTAAAGATGTAGGCCCCAGTGAGATTTGAACTCACGACCCCTGGTTTACAAGACCAGTGCTCTAACCCCTGAGCTATGAAGCCACCATGCACAGCTTTTCCCAATGGTTTTTTTTCAGGTGTATCTTTTTGCCCTATAAACTGAAAAAAATCAAAGACCTTCAAAACCATTTAAGAGAAACAGGGCTCTTATGGGACATAGAACTTTACATTGTTTGGCCAACCTGACCTAAATGTGAGGAAGAGCTCAGAGAATTCGATGTAAGTCAGTCATCATTTCGCATGTCAACACAAAACGTGTGCCATCATAGACTAACATAGGGGCCAAAGGTTTCAGAATCAGATACATAGATGTTCATCTTAAAAGTACATTTTTTGGTGTAAACAAGAAGTCCACTGGTGCAGCACTACAGCATTATAGTTGCTGGTTTAGAATTCAGATAGCTGAAAAGAAAACACTTTGAAAGATCCTCGTTGATCCTACATACTGTTTCAGATCTTAAGCAGTGTTGCGCTTACATTAACCTAAGGTAATAAAGAGGCCTCAGTGAGATTTGAACTCACGACTTCTGGTTTACGAGACCAGCGCTCTAACCCCTGAGCTATGAAGCCAAACAACAGACAAGTTGAACGTGTGTTTTCTGACCAAGGCTTTTTTTATCTAAAAACTTCAGACAAGGAAAAATCTTCAGCTACATTTAAGAAAGGCAAACTTTTCAGAATCAGATTCAAAAAAGTTCAACCTAAAAGTCTATTTATTTTTTACGGATAAAGAAAGAGCACACTTTTTTCTCCACTGTTATAGCACATGGCATAGTAATTGCTGGTCCAGTACAAGGCACCTGATTTGCAAAACCAGCGTTCAAAATCCTACTATGTGAAGACTGATGCTGTCCACTCTGACATACAAACTGACCGTGAGAAGTGGTATTTGACTCCATGACTCCAATTAAAACCGCCCAGATGGCCTGTTGAAAACGGGGCCAAAAATTTCAGAATGGGATTCAAAAATATTCATCTCAAAAGTCTATTGTTTGTGTGGAAAAAGAAAGAGTAGAACATTTCCTTGTCCACTGTACAGCATAGCAGTTGCTGGTTTATTACAAGTCAAATGGTTTACAAGAGCAGTGCTCAACACCATAGTCTGCGAAGAATGACGCTGTGCACTCAGACATTTAAAAAAATCTGGACTGTGAGAAGTGGTATTTGATTCCATGACTCCAGAGAAGACTGCCCAGCTGTACTGTTAAACCTTAGTCAAAGGTTTCAGAATCAGATTCTAAAATGTTTATCTTAAAAGTCTATTTTTTGATGAAAAAGAAAGTAGCACATTTTGTAGCATATGGCTGAATAGTTGCTGGTTCAGTACAAGGCACCTTTTTTGCAAAACCAGCGCTCAAAATATTAGTCTGTGAAGACTGATGCTGTCCACTCAAACATACAAGCATTTAAGAAAAGCTGGACTGTGAGAAGTAGTCCAGCATCATATTTGCTTAATATTCAAATAGTTGAAAACAAGACATTTTGGAGGACCCTTGATGATCCTGAAGTCATAATGGGTCATCGATAAGACCATACTCACATCAGACTAAAGATGTAGGCCCCAGTGAGATTTGAACTCACGACCCCTGGTTTACAAGACCAGTGCTCTAACCCCTGAGCTATGAAGCCACCATGCACAGCTTTTCCCAATGGTTTTTTTTCAGGTGTATCTTTTTGCCCTATAAACTGAAAAAAATCAAAGACCTTCAAAACCATTTAAGAGAAACAGGGCTCTTATGGGACATAGAACTTTACATTGTTTGGCCAACCTGACCTAAATGTGAGGAAGAGCTCAGAGAATTCGATGTAAGTCAGTCATCATTTCGCATGTCAACACAAAACGTGTGCCATCATAGACTAACATAGGGGCCAAAGGTTTCAGAATCAGATACATAGATGTTCATCTTAAAAGTACATTTTTTGGTGTAAACAAGAAGTCCACTGGTGCAGCACTACAGCATTATAGTTGCTGGTTTAGAATTCAGATAGCTGAAAAGAAAACACTTTGAAAGATCCTCGTTGATCCTACATACTGTTTCAGATCTTAAGCAGTGTTGCGCTTACATTAACCTAAGGTAATAAAGAGGCCTCAGTGAGATTTGAACTCACGACTTCTGGTTTACGAGACCAGCGCTCTAACCCCTGAGCTATGAAGCCAAACAACAGACAAGTTGAACGTGTGTTTTCTGACCAAGGCTTTTTTTATCTAAAAACTTCAGACAAGGAAAAATCTTCAGCTACATTTAAGAAAGGCAAACTTTTCAGAATCAGATTCAAAAAAGTTCAACCTAAAAGTCTATTTATTTTTTACGGATAAAGAAAGAGCACACTTTTTTCTCCACTGTTATAGCACATGGCATAGTAATTGCTGGTCCAGTACAAGGCACCTGATTTGCAAAACCAGCGTTCAAAATCCTACTATGTGAAGACTGATGCTGTCCACTCTGACATACAAACTGACCGTGAGAAGTGGTATTTGACTCCATGACTCCAATTAAAACCGCCCAGATGGCCTGTTGAAAACGGGGCCAAAAATTTCAGAATGGGATTCAAAAATATTCATCTCAAAAGTCTATTGTTTGTGTGGAAAAAGAAAGAGTAGAACATTTCCTTGTCCACTGTACAGCATAGCAGTTGCTGGTTTATTACAAGTCAAATGGTTTACAAGAGCAGTGCTCAACACCATAGTCTGCGAAGAATGACGCTGTGCACTCAGACATTTAAAAAAATCTGGACTGTGAGAAGTGGTATTTGATTCCATGACTCCAGAGAAGACTGCCCAGCTGTACTGTTAAACCTTAGTCAAAGGTTTCAGAATCAGATTCTAAAATGTTTATCTTAAAAGTCTATTTTTTGATGAAAAAGAAAGTAGCACATTTTGTAGCATATGGCTGAATAGTTGCTGGTTCAGTACAAGGCACCTTTTTTGCAAAACCAGCGCTCAAAATATTAGTCTGTGAAGACTGATGCTGTCCACTCAAACATACAAGCATTTAAGAAAAGCTGGACTGTGAGAAGTAGTCCAGCATCATATTTGCTTAATATTCAAATAGTTGAAAACAAGACATTTTGGAGGACCCTTGATGATCCTGAAGTCATAATGGGTCATCGATAAGACCATACTCACATCAGACTAAAGATGTAGGCCCCAGTGAGATTTGAACTCACGACCCCTGGTTTACAAGACCAGTGCTCTAACCCCTGAGCTATGAAGCCACCATGCACAGCTTTTCCCAATGGTTTTTTTTTCAGGTGTATCTTTTTGCCCTATAAACTGAAAAAAATCAAAGACCTTCAAAACCATTTAAGAGAAACAGGGCTCTTATGGGACATAGAACTTTACATTGTTTGGCCAACCTGACCTAAATGTGAGGAAGAGCTCAGAGAATTCGATGTAAGTCAGTCATCATTTCGCATGTCAACACAAAACGTGTGCCATCATAGACTAACATAGGGGCCAAAGGTTTCAGAATCAGATACATAGATGTTCATCTTAAAAGTACATTTTTTGGTGTAAACAAGAAGTCCACTGGTGCAGCACTACAGCATTATAGTTGCTGGTTTAGAATTCAGATAGCTGAAAAGAAAACACTTTGAAAGATCCTCGTTGATCCTACATACTGTTTCAGATCTTAAGCAGTGTTGCGCTTACATTAACCTAAGGTAATAAAGAGGCCTCAGTGAGATTTGAACTCACGACTTCTGGTTTACGAGACCAGCGCTCTAACCCCTGAGCTATGAAGCCAAACAACAGACAAGTTGAACGTGTGTTTTCTGACCAAGGCTTTTTTTATCTAAAAACTTCAGACAAGGAAAAATCTTCAGCTACATTTAAGAAAGGCAAACTTTTCAGAATCAGATTCAAAAAAGTTCAACCTAAAAGTCTATTTATTTTTTACGGATAAAGAAAGAGCACACTTTTTTCTCCACTGTTATAGCACATGGCATAGTAATTGCTGGTCCAGTACAAGGCACCTGATTTGCAAAACCAGCGTTCAAAATCCTACTATGTGAAGACTGATGCTGTCCACTCTGACATACAAACTGACCGTGAGAAGTGGTATTTGACTCCATGACTCCAATTAAAACCGCCCAGATGGCCTGTTGAAAACGGGGCCAAAAATTTCAGAATGGGATTCAAAAATATTCATCTCAAAAGTCTATTGTTTGTGTGGAAAAAGAAAGAGTAGAACATTTCCTTGTCCACTGTACAGCATAGCAGTTGCTGGTTTATTACAAGTCAAATGGTTTACAAGAGCAGTGCTCAACACCATAGTCTGCGAAGAATGACGCTGTGCACTCAGACATTTAAAAAAATCTGGACTGTGAGAAGTGGTATTTGATTCCATGACTCCAGAGAAGACTGCCCAGCTGTACTGTTAAACCTTAGTCAAAGGTTTCAGAATCAGATTCTAAAATGTTTATCTTAAAAGTCTATTTTTTGATGAAAAAGAAAGTAGCACATTTTGTAGCATATGGCTGAATAGTTGCTGGTTCAGTACAAGGCACCTTTTTTGCAAAACCAGCGCTCAAAATATTAGTCTGTGAAGACTGATGCTGTCCACTCAAACATACAAGCATTTAAGAAAAGCTGGACTGTGAGAAGTAGTCCAGCATCATATTTGCTTAATATTCAAATAGTTGAAAACAAGACATTTTGGAGGACCCTTGATGATCCTGAAGTCATAATGGGTCATCGATAAGACCATACTCACATCAGACTAAAGATGTAGGCCCCAGTGAGATTTGAACTCACGACCCCTGGTTTACAAGACCAGTGCTCTAACCCCTGAGCTATGAAGCCACCATGCACAGCTTTTCCCAATGGATTTTTTTCAGGTGTATCTTTTTGCCCTATAAACTGAAAAAAATCAAAGACCTTCAAAACCATTTAAGAGAAACAGGGCTCTTATGGGACATAGAACTTTACATTGTTTGGCCAACCTGACCTAAATGTGAGGAAGAGCTCAGAGAATTCGATGTAAGTCAGTCATCATTTCGCATGTCAACACAAAACGTGTGCCATCATAGACTAACATAGGGGCCAAAGGTTTCAGAATCAGATACATAGATGTTCATCTTAAAAGTACATTTTTTGGTGTAAACAAGAAGTCCACTGGTGCAGCACTACAGCATTATAGTTGCTGGTTTAGAATTCAGATAGCTGAAAAGAAAACACTTTGAAAGATCCTCGTTGATCCTACATACTGTTTCAGATCTTAAGCAGTGTTGCGCTTACATTAACCTAAGGTAATAAAGAGGCCTCAGTGAGATTTGAACTCACGACTTCTGGTTTACGAGACCAGCGCTCTAACCCCTGAGCTATGAAGCCAAACAACAGACAAGTTGAACGTGTGTTTTCTGACCAAGGCTTTTTTTATCTAAAAACTTCAGACAAGGAAAAATCTTCAGCTACATTTAAGAAAGGCAAACTTTTCAGAATCAGATTCAAAAAAGTTCAACCTAAAAGTCTATTTATTTTTTACGGATAAAGAAAGAGCACACTTTTTTCTCCACTGTTATAGCACATGGCATAGTAATTGCTGGTCCAGTACAAGGCACCTGATTTGCAAAACCAGCGTTCAAAATCCTACTATGTGAAGACTGATGCTGTCCACTCTGACATACAAACTGACCGTGAGAAGTGGTATTTGACTCCATGACTCCAATTAAAACCGCCCAGATGGCCTGTTGAAAACGGGGCCAAAAATTTCAGAATGGGATTCAAAAATATTCATCTCAAAAGTCTATTGTTTGTGTGGAAAAAGAAAGAGTAGAACATTTCCTTGTCCACTGTACAGCATAGCAGTTGCTGGTTTATTACAAGTCAAATGGTTTACAAGAGCAGTGCTCAACACCATAGTCTGCGAAGAATGACGCTGTGCACTCAGACATTTAAAAAAATCTGGACTGTGAGAAGTGGTATTTGATTCCATGACTCCAGAGAAGACTGCCCAGCTGTACTGTTAAACCTTAGTCAAAGGTTTCAGAATCAGATTCTAAAATGTTTATCTTAAAAGTCTATTTTTTGATGAAAAAGAAAGTAGCACATTTTGTAGCATATGGCTGAATAGTTGCTGGTTCAGTACAAGGCACCTTTTTTGCAAAACCAGCGCTCAAAATATTAGTCTGTGAAGACTGATGCTGTCCACTCAAACATACAAGCATTTAAGAAAAGCTGGACTGTGAGAAGTAGTCCAGCATCATATTTGCTTAATATTCAAATAGTTGAAAACAAGACATTTTGGAGGACCCTTGATGATCCTGAAGTCATAATGGGTCATCGATAAGACCATACTCACATCAGACTAAAGATGTAGGCCCCAGTGAGATTTGAACTCACGACCCCTGGTTTACAAGACCAGTGCTCTAACCCCTGAGCTATGAAGCCACCATGCACAGCTTTTCCCAATGGTTTTTTTTCAGGTGTATCTTTTTGCCCTATAAACTGAAAAAAATCAAAGACCTTCAAAACCATTTAAGAGAAACAGGGCTCTTATGGGACATAGAACTTTACATTGTTTGGCCAACCTGACCTAAATGTGAGGAAGAGCTCAGAGAATTCGATGTAAGTCAGTCATCATTTCGCATGTCAACACAAAACGTGTGCCATCATAGACTAACATAGGGGCCAAAGGTTTCAGAATCAGATACATAGATGTTCATCTTAAAAGTACATTTTTTGGTGTAAACAAGAAGTCCACTGGTGCAGCACTACAGCATTATAGTTGCTGGTTTAGAATTCAGATAGCTGAAAAGAAAACACTTTGAAAGATCCTCGTTGATCCTACATACTGTTTCAGATCTTAAGCAGTGTTGCGCTTACATTAACCTAAGGTAATAAAGAGGCCTCAGTGAGATTTGAACTCACGACTTCTGGTTTACGAGACCAGCGCTCTAACCCCTGAGCTATGAAGCCAAACAACAGACAAGTTGAACGTGTGTTTTCTGACCAAGGCTTTTTTTATCTAAAAACTTCAGACAAGGAAAAATCTTCAGCTACATTTAAGAAAGGCAAACTTTTCAGAATCAGATTCAAAAAAGTTCAACCTAAAAGTCTATTTATTTTTTACGGATAAAGAAAGAGCACACTTTTTTCTCCACTGTTATAGCACATGGCATAGTAATTGCTGGTCCAGTACAAGGCACCTGATTTGCAAAACCAGCGTTCAAAATCCTACTATGTGAAGACTGATGCTGTCCACTCTGACATACAAACTGACCGTGAGAAGTGGTATTTGACTCCATGACTCCAATTAAAACCGCCCAGATGGCCTGTTGAAAACGGGGCCAAAAATTTCAGAATGGGATTCAAAAATATTCATCTCAAAAGTCTATTGTTTGTGTGGAAAAAGAAAGAGTAGAACATTTCCTTGTCCACTGTACAGCATAGCAGTTGCTGGTTTATTACAAGTCAAATGGTTTACAAGAGCAGTGCTCAACACCATAGTCTGCGAAGAATGACGCTGTGCACTCAGACATTTAAAAAAATCTGGACTGTGAGAAGTGGTATTTGATTCCATGACTCCAGAGAAGACTGCCCAGCTGTACTGTTAAACCTTAGTCAAAGGTTTCAGAATCAGATTCTAAAATGTTTATCTTAAAAGTCTATTTTTTGATGAAAAAGAAAGTAGCACATTTTGTAGCATATGGCTGAATAGTTGCTGGTTCAGTACAAGGCACCTTTTTTGCAAAACCAGCGCTCAAAATATTAGTCTGTGAAGACTGATGCTGTCCACTCAAACATACAAGCATTTAAGAAAAGCTGGACTGTGAGAAGTAGTCCAGCATCATATTTGCTTAATATTCAAATAGTTGAAAACAAGACATTTTGGAGGACCCTTGATGATCCTGAAGTCATAATGGGTCATCGATAAGACCATACTCACATCAGACTAAAGATGTAGGCCCCAGTGAGATTTGAACTCACGACCCCTGGTTTACAAGACCAGTGCTCTAACCCCTGAGCTATGAAGCCACCATGCACAGCTTTTCCCAATGGTTTTTTTTCAGGTGTATCTTTTTGCCCTATAAACTGAAAAAAATCAAAGACCTTCAAAACCATTTAAGAGAAACAGGGCTCTTATGGGACATAGAACTTTACATTGTTTGGCCAACCTGACCTAAATGTGAGGAAGAGCTCAGAGAATTCGATGTAAGTCAGTCATCATTTCGCATGTCAACACAAAACGTGTGCCATCATAGACTAACATAGGGGCCAAAGGTTTCAGAATCAGATACATAGATGTTCATCTTAAAAGTACATTTTTTGGTGTAAACAAGAAGTCCACTGGTGCAGCACTACAGCATTATAGTTGCTGGTTTAGAATTCAGATAGCTGAAAAGAAAACACTTTGAAAGATCCTCGTTGATCCTACATACTGTTTCAGATCTTAAGCAGTGTTGCGCTTACATTAACCTAAGGTAATAAAGAGGCCTCAGTGAGATTTGAACTCACGACTTCTGGTTTACGAGACCAGCGCTCTAACCCCTGAGCTATGAAGCCAAACAACAGACAAGTTGAACGTGTGTTTTCTGACCAAGGCTTTTTTTATCTAAAAACTTCAGACAAGGAAAAATCTTCAGCTACATTTAAGAAAGGCAAACTTTTCAGAATCAGATTCAAAAAAGTTCAACCTAAAAGTCTATTTATTTTTTACGGATAAAGAAAGAGCACACTTTTTTCTCCACTGTTATAGCACATGGCATAGTAATTGCTGGTCCAGTACAAGGCACCTGATTTGCAAAACCAGCGTTCAAAATCCTACTATGTGAAGACTGATGCTGTCCACTCTGACATACAAACTGACCGTGAGAAGTGGTATTTGACTCCATGACTCCAATTAAAACCGCCCAGATGGCCTGTTGAAAACGGGGCCAAAAATTTCAGAATGGGATTCAAAAATATTCATCTCAAAAGTCTATTTTTTGTGTGGAAAAAGAAAGAGTAGAACATTTCCTTGTCCACTGTACAGCATAGCAGTTGCTGGTTTATTACAAGTCAAATGGTTTACAAGAGCAGTGCTCAACACCATAGTCTGCGAAGAATGACGCTGTGCACTCAGACATTTAAAAAAATCTGGACTGTGAGAAGTGGTATTTGATTCCATGACTCCAGAGAAGACTGCCCAGCTGTACTGTTAAACCTTAGTCAAAGGTTTCAGAATCAGATTCTAAAATGTTTATCTTAAAAGTCTATTTTTTGATGAAAAAGAAAGTAGCACATTTTGTAGCATATGGCTGAATAGTTGCTGGTTCAGTACAAGGCACCTTTTTTGCAAAACCAGCGCTCAAAATATTAGTCTGTGAAGACTGATGCTGTCCACTCAAACATACAAGCATTTAAGAAAAGCTGGACTGTGAGAAGTAGTCCAGCATCATATTTGCTTAATATTCAAATAGTTGAAAACAAGACATTTTGGAGGACCCTTGATGATCCTGAAGTCATAATGGGTCATCGATAAGACCATACTCACATCAGACTAAAGATGTAGGCCCCAGTGAGATTTGAACTCACGACCCCTGGTTTACAAGACCAGTGCTCTAACCCCTGAGCTATGAAGCCACCATGCACAGCTTTTCCCAATGGTTTTTTTTCAGGTGTATCTTTTTGCCCTATAAACTGAAAAAAATCAAAGACCTTCAAAACCATTTAAGAGAAACAGGGCTCTTATGGGACATAGAACTTTACATTGTTTGGCCAACCTGACCTAAATGTGAGGAAGAGCTCAGAGAATTCGATGTAAGTCAGTCATCATTTCGCATGTCAACACAAAACGTGTGCCATCATAGACTAACATAGGGGCCAAAGGTTTCAGAATCAGATACATAGATGTTCATCTTAAAAGTACATTTTTTGGTGTAAACAAGAAGTCCACTGGTGCAGCACTACAGCATTATAGTTGCTGGTTTAGAATTCAGATAGCTGAAAAGAAAACACTTTGAAAGATCCTCGTTGATCCTACATACTGTTTCAGATCTTAAGCAGTGTTGCGCTTACATTAACCTAAGGTAATAAAGAGGCCTCAGTGAGATTTGAACTCACGACTTCTGGTTTACGAGACCAGCGCTCTAACCCCTGAGCTATGAAGCCAAACAACAGACAAGTTGAACGTGTGTTTTCTGACCAAGGCTTTTTTTATCTAAAAACTTCAGACAAGGAAAAATCTTCAGCTACATTTAAGAAAGGCAAACTTTTCAGAATCAGATTCAAAAAAGTTCAACCTAAAAGTCTATTTATTTTTTACGGATAAAGAAAGAGCACACTTTTTTCTCCACTGTTATAGCACATGGCATAGTAATTGCTGGTCCAGTACAAGGCACCTGATTTGCAAAACCAGCGTTCAAAATCCTACTATGTGAAGACTGATGCTGTCCACTCTGACATACAAACTGACCGTGAGAAGTGGTATTTGACTCCATGACTCCAATTAAAACCGCCCAGATGGCCTGTTGAAAACGGGGCCAAAAATTTCAGAATGGGATTCAAAAATATTCATCTCAAAAGTCTATTGTTTGTGTGGAAAAAGAAAGAGTAGAACATTTCCTTGTCCACTGTACAGCATAGCAGTTGCTGGTTTATTACAAGTCAAATGGTTTACAAGAGCAGTGCTCAACACCATAGTCTGCGAAGAATGACGCTGTGCACTCAGACATTTAAAAAAATCTGGACTGTGAGAAGTGGTATTTGATTCCATGACTCCAGAGAAGACTGCCCAGCTGTACTGTTAAACCTTAGTCAAAGGTTTCAGAATCAGATTCTAAAATGTTTATCTTAAAAGTCTATTTTTTGATGAAAAAGAAAGTAGCACATTTTGTAGCATATGGCTGAATAGTTGCTGGTTCAGTACAAGGCACCTTTTTTGCAAAACCAGCGCTCAAAATATTAGTCTGTGAAGACTGATGCTGTCCACTCAAACATACAAGCATTTAAGAAAAGCTGGACTGTGAGAAGTAGTCCAGCATCATATTTGCTTAATATTCAAATAGTTGAAAACAAGACATTTTGGAGGACCCTTGATGATCCTGAAGTCATAATGGGTCATCGATAAGACCATACTCACATCAGACTAAAGATGTAGGCCCCAGTGAGATTTGAACTCACGACCCCTGGTTTACAAGACCAGTGCTCTAACCCCTGAGCTATGAAGCCACCATGCACAGCTTTTCCCAATGGTTTTCTTCTGTCAAGTGTATCTTTTTGCCCTATAAACTGAAAAAAATCAAGACCTTCAAAACCATTTAAGAGAAACAGGGCTCTCATGGGACATAGAACTTTACATTGTTTGGCCAACCTGACCTAAATGTGAGGAAGAGCTCAGAGAATTCGATGTAAGTCAGTCATCATTTCGCATTTCAACACAAAACGTGTGCCATCATAGTCTAACATAGGGGCCAAAGGTTTCAGAATCAGATGCAAAGATGTTCATCTTAAAAGTCTATTTTTTGATGAAAAAGATAGTAGCACATTTTGTAGCACATGGCATAGTAATTGCTGGTCCAGTACAAGGCACCTGATTTGCAAAACCAGCGTTCAAAATCCTACTATGTGAAGACTGATGCTGTCCACTCTGACATACAAACTGACCGTGAGAAGTGGTATTTGACTCCATGACTCCAATTAAAACCGCCCAGATGGCCTGTTGAAAACGGGGCCAAAAATTTCAGAATGGGATTCAAAAATATTCATCTCAAAAGTCTATTTTTTGTGTGGAAAAAGAAAGAGTAGAACATATCCTTGTCCACTGTACAGCATAGCAGTTGCTGGTTTATTACAAGTCAAATGGTTTACAAGAGCAGTGCTCAACACCATAGTCTGCGAAGAATGACGCTGTGCACTCAGACATTTAAAAAAATCTGGACTGTGAGAAGTGGTATTTGATTCCATGACTCCAGAGAAGACTGCCCAGCTGTACTGTTAAACCTTAGTCAAAGGTTTCAGAATCAGATTCTAAAATGTTTATCTTAAAAGTCTATTTTTTGATGAAAAAGAAAGTAGCACATTTTGTAGCATATGGCTGAATAGTTGCTGGTTCAGTACAAGGCACCTTTTTTGCAAAACCAGCGCTCAAAATATTAGTCTGTGAAGACTGATGCTGTCCACTCAAACATACAAGCATTTAAGAAAAGCTGGACTGTGAGAAGTAGTCCAGCATCATATTTGCTTAATATTCAAATAGTTGAAAACAAGACATTTTGGAGGACCCTTGATGATCCTGAAGTCATAATGGGTCATCGATAAGACCATACTCACATCAGACTAAAGATGTAGGCCCCAGTGAGATTTGAACTCACGACCCCTGGTTTACAAGACCAGTGCTCTAACCCCTGAGCTATGAAGCCACCATGCACAGCTTTTCCCAATGGATTTTTCCATTCTGTCCAAGTGTATCTTTTTGCCCTATAAACTGAAAAAAATCAAGACCTTCAAAACCATTTAAGAGAAACAGGGCTCTCATGGGACATAGAACTTTACATTGTTTGGCCAACCTGACCTAAATGTGAGGAAGAGCTCAGAGAATTCGATGTAAGTCAGTCATCATTTCGCATTTCAACACAAAACGTGTGCCATCATAGTCTAACATAGGGGCCAAAGGTTTCAGAATCAGATGCAAAGATGTTCATCTTAAAAGTCTATTTTTTGATGAAAAAGATAGTAGCACATTTTGTAGCACATGGCATAGTAATTGCTGGTCCAGTACAAGGCACCTGATTTGCAAAACCAGCGTTCAAAATCCTACTATGTGAAGACTGATGCTGTCCACTCTGACATACAAACTGACCGTGAGAAGTGGTATTTGACTCCATGACTCCAATTAAAACCGCCCAGATGGCCTGTTGAAAACGGGGCCAAAAATTTCAGAATGGGATTCAAAAATATTCATCTCAAAAGTCTATTTTTTGTGTGGAAAAAGAAAGAGTAGAACATATCCTTGTCCACTGTACAGCATAGCAGTTGCTGGTTTATTACAAGTCAAATGGTTTACAAGAGCAGTGCTCAACACCATAGTCTGCGAAGAATGACGCTGTGCACTCAGACATTTAAAAAAATCTGGACTGTGAGAAGTGGTATTTGATTCCATGACTCCAGAGAAGACTGCCCAGCTGTACTGTTAAACCTTAGTCAAAGGTTTCAGAATCAGATTCTAAAATGTTTATCTTAAAAGTCTATTTTTTGATGAAAAAGAAAGTAGCACATTTTGTAGCATATGGCTGAATAGTTGCTGGTTCAGTACAAGGCACCTTTTTTGCAAAACCAGCGCTCAAAATATTAGTCTGTGAAGACTGATGCTGTCCACTCAAACATACAAGCATTTAAGAAAAGCTGGACTGTGAGAAGTAGTCCAGCATCATATTTGCTTAATATTCAAATAGTTGAAAACAAGACATTTTGGAGGACCCTTGATGATCCTGAAGTCATAATGGGTCATCGATAAGACCATACTCACATCAGACTAAAGATGTAGGCCCCAGTGAGATTTGAACTCACGACCCCTGGTTTACAAGACCAGTGCTCTAACCCCTGAGCTATGAAGCCACCATGCACAGCTTTTCCCAATGGATTTTTTCCATTCTGTCCAAGTGTATCTTTTTGCCCTATAAACTGAAAAAAATCAAGACCTTCAAAACCATTTAAGAGAAACAGGGCTCTCATGGGACATAGAACTTTACATTGTTTGGCCAACCTGACCTAAATGTGAGGAAGAGCTCAGAGAATTCGATGTAAGTCAGTCATCATTTCGCATTTCAACACAAAACGTGTGCCATCATAGTCTAACATAGGGGCCAAAGGTTTCAGAATCAGATGCAAAGATGTTCATCTTAAAAGTCTATTTTTTGATGAAAAAGATAGTAGCACATTTTGTATCACATGGCATAGTAATTGCTGGTCCAGTACAAGGCACCTGATTTGCAAAACCAGCGTTCAAAATCCTACTATGTGAAGACTGATGCTGTCCACTCTGACATACAAACTGACCGTGAGAAGTGGTATTTGACTCCATGACTCCAATTAAAACCGCCCAGATGGCCTGTTGAAAACGGGGCCAAAAATTTCAGAATGGGATTCAAAAATATTCATCTCAAAAGTCTATTGTTTGTGTGGAAAAAGAAAGAGTAGAACATTTCCTTGTCCACTGTACAGCATAGCAGTTGCTGGTTTATTACAAGTCAAATGGTTTACAAGAGCAGTGCTCAACACCATAGTCTGCGAAGAATGACGCTGTGCACTCAGACATTTAAAAAAATCTGGACTGTGAGAAGTGGTATTTGATTCCATGACTCCAGAGAAGACTGCCCAGCTGTACTGTTAAACCTTAGTCAAAGGTTTCAGAATCAGATTCTAAAATGTTTATCTTAAAAGTCTATTTTTTGATGAAAAAGAAAGTAGCACATTTTGTAGCATATGGCTGAATAGTTGCTGGTTCAGTACAAGGCACCTTTTTTGCAAAACCAGCGCTCAAAATATTAGTCTGTGAAGAATGATGCTGTCCACTCAAACATACAAGCATTTAAGAAAAGCTGGACTGTGAGAAGTAGTCCAGCATCATATTTGCTTAATATTCAAATAGTTGAAAACAAGACATTTTGGAGGACCCTTGATGATCCTGAAGTCATAATGGGTCATCGATAAGACCATACTCACATCAGACTAAAGATGTAGGCCCCAGTGAGATTTGAACTCACGACCCCTGGTTTACAAGACCAGTGCTCTAACCCCTGAGCTATGAAGCCACCATGCACAGCTTTTCCCAATGGATTTTTTCCATTCTGTCCAAGTGTATCTTTTTGCCCTATAAACTGAAAAAAATCAAGACCTTCAAAACCATTTAAGAGAAACAGGGCTCTCATGGGACATAGAACTTTACATTGTTTGGCCAACCTGACCTAAATGTGAGGAAGAGCTCAGAGAATTCAATGTAAGTCAGTCATCATTTCGCATTTCAACACAAAACGTGTGCCATCATAGTCTAACATAGGGGCCAAAGGTTTCAGAATCAGATGCAAAGATGTTCATCTTAAAAGTCTATTTTTTGATGAAAAAGATAGTAGCACATTTTGTAGCACATGGCATAGTAATTGCTGGTCCAGTACAAGGCACCTGATTTGCAAAACCAGCGTTCAAAATCCTACTATGTGAAGACTGATGCTGTCCACTCTGACATACAAACTGACCGTGAGAAGTGGTATTTGACTCCATGACTCCAATTAAAACCGCCCAGATGGCCTGTTGAAAACGGGGCCAAAAATTTCAGAATGGGATTCAAAAATATTCATCTCAAAAGTCTATTGTTTGTGTGGAAAAAGAAAGAGTAGAACATTTCCTTGTCCACTGTACAGCATAGCAGTTGCTGGTTTATTACAAGTCAAATGGTTTACAAGAGCAGTGCTCAACACCATAGTCTGCGAAGAATGACGCTGTGCACTCAGACATTTAAAAAAATCTGGACTGTGAGAAGTGGTATTTGATTCCATGACTCCAGAGAAGACTGCCCAGCTGTACTGTTAAACCTTAGTCAAAGGTTTCAGAATCAGATTCTAAAATGTTTATCTTAAAAGTCTATTTTTTGATGAAAAAGAAAGTAGCACATTTTGTAGCATATGGCTGAATAGTTGCTGGTTCAGTACAAGGCACCTTTTTGCAAAACCAGCGCTCAAAATATTAGTCTGTGAAGACTGATGCTGTCCACTCAAACATACAAGCATTTAAGAAAAGCTGGACTGTGAGAAGTAGTCCAGCATCATATTTGCTTAATATTCAAATAGTTGAAAACAAGACATTTTGGAGGACCCTTGATGATCCTGAAGTCATAATGGGTCATCGATAAGACCATACTCACATCAGACTAAAGATGTAGGCCCCAGTGAGATTTGAACTCACGACCCCCGGTTTACAAGACCAGTGCTCTAACCCCTGAGCTATGAAGCCACCATGCACAGCTTTTCCCAATGGATTTTTTCCATTCTGTCCAAGTGTATCTTTTTGCCCTATAAACTGAAAAAAATCAAGACCTTCAAAACCATTTAAGAGAAACAGGGCTCTCATGGGACATAGAACTTTACATTGTTTGGCCAACCTGACCTAAATGTGAGGAAGAGCTCAGAGAATTCAATGTAAGTCAGTCATCATTTCGCATTTCAACACAAAACGTGTGCCATCATAGTCTAACATAGGGGCCAAAGGTTTCAGAATCAGATGCAAAGATGTTCATCTTAAAAGTCTATTTTTTGATGAAAAAGATAGTAGCACATTTTGTAGCACATGGCATAGTAATTGCTGGTCCAGTACAAGGCACCTGATTTGCAAAACCAGCGTTCAAAATCCTACTATGTGAAGACTGATGCTGTCCACTCTGACATACAAACTGACCGTGAGAAGTGGTATTTGACTCCATGACTCCAATTAAAACCGCCCAGATGGCCTGTTGAAAACGGGGCCAAAAATTTCAGAATGGGATTCAAAAATATTCATCTCAAAAGTCAATTTTTTGTGTGGAAAAAGAAAGAGTAGAACATATCCTTGTCCACTGTACAGCATAGCAGTTGCTGGTTTATTACAAGTCAAATGGTTTACAAGAGCAGTGCTCAACACCATAGTCTGCGAAGAATGACGCTGTGCACTCAGACATTTAAAAAAATCTGGACTGTGAGAAGTGGTATTTGATTCCATGACTCCAGAGAAGACTGCCCAGCTGTACTGTTAAACCTTAGTCAAAGGTTTCAGAATCAGATTCTAAAATGTTTATCTTAAAAGTCTATTTTTTGATGAAAAAGAAAGTAGCACATTTTGTAGCATATGGCTGAATAGTTACTGGTTCAGTACAAGGCACCTTTTTGCAAAACCAGCGCTCAAAATATTAGTCTGTGAAGACTGATGCTGTCCACTCAAACATACAAGCATTTAAGAAAAGCTGGACTGTGAGAAGTAGTCCAGCATCATATTTGCTTAATATTCAAATAGTTGAAAACAAGACATTTTGGAGGACCCTTGATGATCCTGAAGTCATAATGGGTCATCGATAAGACCATACTCACATCAGACTAAAGATGTAGGCCCCAGTGAGATTTGAACTCACGACCCCTGGTTTACAAGACCAGTGCTCTAACCCCTGAGCTATGAAGCCACCATGCACAGCTTTTCCCAATGGATTTTTTCCAAGTGTATCTTTTTGCCCTATAAACTGAAAAAAATCAAAGACCTTCAAAACCATTTAAGAGAAACAGGGCTCTTATGGGACATAGAACTTTACATTGTTTGGCCAACCTGACCTAAATGTGAGGAAGAGCTCAGAGAATTCGATGTAAGTCAGTCATCATTTCGCATGTCAACACAAAACGTGTGCCATCATAGACTAACATAGGGGCCAAAGGTTTCAGAATCAGATACATAGATGTTCATCTTAAAAGTACATTTTTTGGTGTAAACAAGAAGTCCACTGGTGCAGCACTACAGCATTATAGTTGCTGGTTTAGAATTCAGATAGCTGAAAAGAAAACACTTTGAAAGATCCTCGTTGATCCTACATACTGTTTCAGATCTTAAGCAGTGTTGCGCTTACATTAACCTAAGGTAATAAAGAGGCCTCAGTGAGATTTGAACTCACGACTTCTGGTTTACGAGACCAGCGCTCTAACCCCTGAGCTATGAAGCCAAACAACAGACAAGTTGAACGTGTGTTTTCTGACCAAGGCTTTTTTTATCTAAAAACTTCAGACAAGGAAAAATCTTCAGCTACATTTAAGAAAGGCAAACTTTTCAGAATCAGATTCAAAAAAGTTCAACCTAAAAGTCTATTTATTTTTTACGGATAAAGAAAGAGCACACTTTTTTCTCCACTGTTATAGCACATGGCATAGTAATTGCTGGTCCAGTACAAGGCACCTGATTTGCAAAACCAGCGTTCAAAATCCTACTATGTGAAGACTGATGCTGTCCACTCTGACATACAAACTGACCGTGAGAAGTGGTATTTGACTCCATGACTCCAATTAAAACCGCCCAGATGGCCTGTTGAAAACGGGGCCAAAAATTTCAGAATGGGATTCAAAAATATTCATCTCAAAAGTCTATTGTTTGTGTGGAAAAAGAAAGAGTAGAACATTTCCTTGTCCACTGTACAGCATAGCAGTTGCTGGTTTATTACAAGTCAAATGGTTTACAAGAGCAGTGCTCAACACCATAGTCTGCGAAGAATGACGCTGTGCACTCAGACATTTAAAAAAATCTGGACTGTGAGAAGTGGTATTTGATTCCATGACTCCAGAGAAGACTGCCCAGCTGTACTGTTAAACCTTAGTCAAAGGTTTCAGAATCAGATTCTAAAATGTTTATCTTAAAAGTCTATTTTTTGATGAAAAAGAAAGTAGCACATTTTGTAGCATATGGCTGAATAGTTGCTGGTTCAGTACAAGGCACCTTTTTTGCAAAACCAGCGCTCAAAATATTAGTCTGTGAAGACTGATGCTGTCCACTCAAACATACAAGCATTTAAGAAAAGCTGGACTGTGAATAGTCCAGCATCATATTTGCTTAATATTCAAATAGTTGAAAACAAGACATTTTGGAGGACCCTTGATGATCCTGAAGTCATAATGGGTCATCGATAAGACCATACTCACATCAGACTAAAGATGTAGGCCCCAGTGAGATTTGAACTCACGACCCCTGGTTTACAAGACCAGTGCTCTAACCCCTGAGCTATGAAGCCACCATGCACAGCTTTTCCCAATGGTTTCTTTTCAGGTGTATCTTTTTGCCCTATAAACTGAAAAAAATCAAGACCTTCAAAACCATTTAAGAGAAACAGGGCTCTCATGGGACATAGAACTTTACATTGTTTGGCCAACCTGACCTAAATGTGAGGAAGAGCTCAGAGAATTCAATGTAAGTCAGTCATCATTTCGCATTTCAACACAAAACGTGTGCCATCATAGTCTAACATAGGGGCCAAAGGTTTCAGAATCAGATGCAAAGATGTTCATCTTAAAAGTCTATTTTTTGATGAAAAAGATAGTAGCACATTTTGTAGCACATGGCATAGTAATTGCTGGTCCAGTACAAGGCACCTGATTTGCAAAACCAGCGTTCAAAATCCTACTATGTGAAGACTGATGCTGTCCACTCTGACATACAAACTGACCGTGAGAAGTGGTATTTGACTCCATGACTCCAATTAAAACCGCCCAGATGGCCTGTTGAAAACGGGGCCAAAAATTTCAGAATGGGATTCAAAAATATTCATCTCAAAAGTCAATTTTTTGTGTGGAAAAAGAAAGAGTAGAACATATCCTTGTCCACTGTACAGCATAGCAGTTGCTGGTTTATTACAAGTCAAATGGTTTACAAGAGCAGTGCTCAACACCATAGTCTGCGAAGAATGACGCTGTGCACTCAGACATTTAAAAAAATCTGGACTGTGAGAAGTGGTATTTGATTCCATGACTCCAGAGAAGACTGCCCAGCTGTACTGTTAAACCTTAGTCAAAGGTTTCAGAATCAGATTCTAAAATGTTTATCTTAAAAGTCTATTTTTTGATGAAAAAGAAAGTAGCACATTTTGTAGCATATGGCTGAATAGTTGCTGGTTCAGTACAAGGCACCTTTTTTGCAAAACCAGCGCTCAAAATATTAGTCTGTGAAGACTGATGCTGTCCACTCAAACATACAAGCATTTAAGAAAAGCTGGACTGTGAGAAGTAGTCCAGCATCATATTTGCTTAATATTCAAATAGTTGAAAACAAGACATTTTGGAGGACCCTTGATGATCCTGAAGTCATAATGGGTCATCGATAAGACCATACTCACATCAGACTAAAGATGTAGGCCCCAGTGAGATTTGAACTCACGACCCCTGGTTTACAAGACCAGTGCTCTAACCCCTGAGCTATGAAGCCACCATGCACAGCTTTTCCCAATGGTTTTTTCCATTCTGTCCAAGTGTATCTTTTTGCCCTATAAACTGAAAAAAATCAAAGACCTTCAAAACCATTTAAGAGAAACAGGGCTCTTATGGGACATAGAACTTTACATTGTTTGGCCAACCTGACCTAAATGTGAGGAAGAGCTCAGAGAATTCGATGTAAGTCAGTCATCATTTCGCATGTCAACACAAAACGTGTGCCATCATAGACTAACATAGGGGCCAAAGGTTTCAGAATCAGATACAAAGATGTTCATCTTAAAAGTACATTTTTTGGTGTAAACAAGAAGTCCACTGGTGCAGCACTACAGCATTATAGTTGCTGGTTTAGAATTCAGATAGCTGAAAAGGAAACACTTTGAAAGATCCTCGTTGATCCTACATACTGTTTCAGATCTTAAGCAGTGTTGCGCTTACATTAACCTAAGGTAATAAAGAGGCCACAGTGAGATTTGAGCTCACGACTTCTGGTTTACGAGACCAGCGCTCTAACCCCTGAGCTATGAAGCCAAACAACAGACAAGTTGAACGTGTGTTTTCTGACCAAGGCTTTTTTTATCTAAAAACTTCAGACAAGGAAAAATCTTCAGCTACATTTAAGAAAGCCAAACTTTTCAGAATCAGATTCAAAAAAGTTCAACCTAAAAGTCTATTTATTTTTTACGGATAAAGAAAGAGCACACTTTTTTCTCCACTGTTATAGCACATGGCATAGTAATTGCTGGTCCAGTACAAGGCACCTGATTTGCAAAACCAGCGTTCAAAATCCTACTATGTGAAGACTGATGCTGTCCACTCTGACATACAAACTGACCGTGAGAAGTGGTATTTGACTCCATGACTCCAATTAAAACCGCCCAGATGGCCTGTTGAAAACGGGGCCAAAAATTTCAGAATGGGATTCAAAAATATTCATCTCAAAAGTCTATTGTTTGTGTGGAAAAAGAAAGAGTAGAACATTTCCTTGTCCACTGTACAGCATAGCAGTTGCTGGTTTATTACAAGTCAAATGGTTTACAAGAGCAGTGCTCAACACCATAGTCTGCGAAGAATGACGCTGTGCACTCAGACATTTAAAAAAATCTGGACTGTGAGAAGTGGTATTTGATTCCATGACTCCAGAGAAGACTGCCCAGCTGTACTGTTAAACCTTAGTCAAAGGTTTCAGAATCAGATTCTAAAATGTTTATCTTAAAAGTCTATTTTTTGATGAAAAAGAAAGTAGCACATTTTGTAGCATATGGCTGAATAGTTGCTGGTTCAGTACAAGGCACCTTTTTTGCAAAACCAGCGCTCAAAATATTAGTCTGTGAAGACTGATGCTGTCCACTCAAACATACAAGCATTTAAGAAAAGCTGGACTGTGAGAAGTAGTCCAGCATCATATTTGCTTAATATTCAAATAGTTGAAAACAAGACATTTTGGAGGACCCTTGATGATCCTGAAGTCATAATGGGTCATCGATAAGACCATACTCACATCAGACTAAAGATGTAGGCCCCAGTGAGATTTGAACTCACGACCCCTGGTTTACAAGACCAGTGCTCTAACCCCTGAGCTATGAAGCCACCATGCACAGCTTTTCCCAATGGATTTTTTCCATTCTGTCCAAGTGTATCTTTTTGCCCTATAAACTGAAAAAAATCAAGACCTTCAAAACCATTTAAGAGAAACAGGGCTCTCATGGGACATAGAACTTTACATTGTTTGGCCAACCTGACCTAAATGTGAGGAAGAGCTCAGAGAATTCGATGTAAGTCAGTCATCATTTCGCGTTTCAACACAAAACGTGTGCCATCATAGTCTAACATAGGGGCCAAAGGTTTCAGAATCAGATGCAAAGATGTTCATCTTAAAAGTCTATTTTTTGATGAAAAAGATAGTAGCACATTTTGTAGCACATGGCATAGTAATTGCTGGTCCAGTACAAGGCACCTGATTTGCAAAACCAACGTTCAAAATCCTACTATGTGAAGACTGATGCTGTCCACTCTGACATACAAACTGACCGTGAGAAGTGGTATTTGACTCCATGACTCCAATTAAAACCGCCCAGATGGCCTGTTGAAAACGGGGCCAAAAATTTCAGAATGGGATTCAAAAATATTCATCTCAAAAGTCAATTTTTTGTGTGGAAAAAGAAAGAGTAGAACATATCCTTGTCCACTGTACAGCATAGCAGTTGCTGGTTTATTACAAGTCAAATGGTTTACAAGAGCAGTGCTCAACACCATAGTCTGCGAAGAATGACGCTGTGCACTCAGACATTTAAAAACATCTGGACTGTGAGAAGTGGTATTTGATTCCATGACTCCAGAGAAGACTGCCCAGCTGTACTGTTAAACCTTAGTCAAAGGTTTCAGAATCAGATTCTAAAATGTTTATCTTAAAAGTCTATTTTTTGATGAAAAAGAAAGTAGCACATTTTGTAGCATATGGCTGAATAGTTGCTGGTTCAGTACAAGGCACCTTTTTTGCAAAACCAGCGCTCAAAATATTAGTCTGTGAAGACTGATGCTGTCCACTCAAACATACAAGCATTTAAGAAAAGCTGGACTGTGAGAAGTAGTCCAGCATCATATTTGCTTAATATTCAAATAGTTGAAAACAAGACATTTTGGAGGACCCTTGATGATCCTGAAGTCATAATGGGTCATCGATAAGACCATACTCACATCAGACTAAAGATGTAGGCCCCAGTGAGATTTGAACTCACGACCCCTGGTTTACAAGACCAGTGCTCTAACCCCTGAGCTATGAAGCCACCATGCACAGCTTTTCCCAATGGTTTTTTTTCAGGTGTATCTTTTTGCCCTATAAACTGAAAAAAATCAAAGACCTTCAAAACCATTTAAGAGAAACAGGGCTCTCATGGGACATAGAACTTTACATTGTTTGGCCAACCTGACCTAAATGTGAGGAAGAGCTCAGAGAATTCGATGTAAGTCAGTCATCATTTCGCATGTCAACACAAAACGTGTGCCATCATAGACTAACATAGGGGCCAAAGGTTTCAGAATCAGATACATAGATGTTCATCTTAAAAGTACATTTTTTGGTGTAAACAAGAAGTCCACTGGTGCAGCACTACAGCATTATAGTTGCTGGTTTAGAATTCAGATAGCTGAAAAGAAAACACTTTGAAAGATCCTCGTTGATCCTACATACTGTTTCAGATCTTAAGCAGTGTTGCGCTTACATTAACCTAAGGTAATAAAGAGGCCTCAGTGAGATTTGAACTCACGACTTCTGGTTTACGAGACCAGCGCTCTAACCCCTGAGCTATGAAGCCAAACAACAGACAAGTTGAACGTGTGTTTTCTGACCAAGGCTTTTTTTATCTAAAAACTTCAGACAAGGAAAAATCTTCAGCTACATTTAAGAAAGGCAAACTTTTCAGAATCAGATTCAAAAAAGTTCAACCTAAAAGTCTATTTATTTTTTACGGATAAAGAAAGAGCACACTTTTTCTCCACTGTTATAGCACATGGCATAGTAATTGCTGGTCCAGTACAAGGCACCTGATTTGCAAAACCAGCGTTCAAAATCCTACTATGTGAAGACTGATGCTGTCCACTCTGACATACAAACTGACCGTGAGAAGTGGTATTTGACTCCATGACTCCAATTAAAACCGCCCAGATGGCCTGTTGAAAACGGGGCCAAAAATTTCAGAATGGGATTCAAAAATATTCATCTCAAAAGTCTATTTTTTGTGTGGAAAAAGAAAGAGTAGAACATTTCCTTGTCCACTGTACAGCATAGCAGTTGCTGGTTTATTACAAGTCAAATGGTTTACAAGAGCAGTGCTCAACACCATAGTCTGCGAAGAATGACGCTGTGCACTCAGACATTTAAAAAAATCTGGACTGTGAGAAGTGGTATTTGATTCCATGACTCCAGAGAAGACTGCCCAGCTGTACTGTTAAACCTTAGTCAAAGGTTTCAGAATCAGATTCTAAAATGTTTATCTTAAAAGTCTATTTTTTGATGAAAAAGAAAGTAGCACATTTTGTAGCATATGGCTGAATAGTTGCTGGTTCAGTACAAGGCACCTTTTTTGCAAAACCAGCGCTCAAAATATTAGTCTGTGAAGACTGATGCTGTCCACTCAAACATACAAGCATTTAAGAAAAGCTGGACTGTGAGAAGTAGTCCAGCATCATATTTGCTTAATATTCAAATAGTTGAAAACAAGACATTTTGGAGGACCCTTGATGATCCTGAAGTCATAATGGGTCATCGATAAGACCATACTCACATCAGACTAAAGATGTAGGCCCCAGTGAGATTTGAACTCACGACCCCTGGTTTACAAGACCAGTGCTCTAACCCCTGAGCTATGAAGCCACCATGCACAGCTTTTCCCAATGGATTTTTTCCATTCTGTCCAAGTGTATCTTTTTGCCCTATAAACTGAAAAAAATCAAAGAACTTCAAAACCATTTAAGAGAAACAGGGCTCTTATGGGACATAGAACTTTACATTGTTTGGCCAACCTGACCTAAATGTGAGGAAGAGCTCAGAGAATTCGATGTAAGTCAGTCATCATTTCGCATGTCAACACAAAACGTGTGCCATCATAGACTAACATAGGGGCCAAAGGTTTCAGAATCAGATACATAGATGTTCATCTTAAAAGTACATTTTTTGGTGTAAACAAGAAGTCCACTGGTGCAGCACTACAGCATTATAGTTGCTGGTTTAGAATTCAGATAGCTGAAAAGAAAACACTTTGAAAGATCCTCGTTGATCCTACATACTGTTTCAGATCTTAAGCAGTGTTGCGCTTACATTAACCTAAGGTAATAAAGAGGCCTCAGTGAGATTTGAACTCACGACTTCTGGTTTACGAGACCAGCGCTCTAACCCCTGAGCTATGAAGCCAAACAACAGACAAGTTGAACGTGTGTTTTCTGACCAAGGCTTTTTTTATCTAAAAACTTCAGACAAGGAAAAATCTTCAGCTACATTTAAGAAAGGCAAACTTTTCAGAATCAGATTCAAAAAAGTTCAACCTAAAAGTCTATTTATTTTTTACGGATAAAGAAAGAGCACACTTTTTTCTCCACTGTTATAGCACATGGCATAGTAATTGCTGGTCCAGTACAAGGCACCTGATTTGCAAAACCAGCGTTCAAAATCCTACTATGTGAAGACTGATGCTGTCCACTCTGACATACAAACTGACCGTGAGAAGTGGTATTTGACTCCATGACTCCAATTAAAACCGCCCAGATGGCCTGTTGAAAACGGGGCCAAAAATTTCAGAATGGGATTCAAAAATATTCATCTCAAAAGTCTATTGTTTGTGTGGAAAAAGAAAGAGTAGAACATTTCCTTGTCCACTGTACAGCATAGCAGTTGCTGGTTTATTACAAGTCAAATGGTTTACAAGAGCAGTGCTCAACACCATAGTCTGCGAAGAATGACGCTGTGCACTCAGACATTTAAAAAAATCTGGACTGTGAGAAGTGGTATTTGATTCCATGACTCCAGAGAAGACTGCCCAGCTGTACTGTTAAACCTTAGTCAAAGGTTTCAGAATCAGATTCTAAAATGTTTATCTTAAAAGTCTATTTTTTGATGAAAAAGAAAGTAGCACATTTTGTAGCATATGGCTGAATAGTTGCTGGTTCAGTACAAGGCACCTTTTTTGCAAAACCAGCGCTCAAAATATTAGTCTGTGAAGACTGATGCTGTCCACTCAAACATACAAGCATTTAAGAAAAGCTGGACTGTGAGAAGTAGTCCAGCATCATATTTGCTTAATATTCAAATAGTTGAAAACAAGACATTTTGGAGGACCCTTGATGATCCTGAAGTCATAATGGGTCATCGATAAGACCATACTCACATCAGACTAAAGATGTAGGCCCCAGTGAGATTTGAACTCACGACCCCTGGTTTACAAGACCAGTGCTCTAACCCCTGAGCTATGAAGCCACCATGCACAGCTTTTCCCAATGGTTTTTTTTCAGGTGTATCTTTTTGCCCTATAAACTGAAAAAAATCAAAGACCTTCAAAACCATTTAAGAGAAACAGGGCTCTTATGGGACATAGAACTTTACATTGTTTGGCCAACCTGACCTAAATGTGAGGAAGAGCTCAGAGAATTCGATGTAAGTCAGTCATCATTTCGCATGTCAACACAAAACGTGTGCCATCATAGACTAACATAGGGGCCAAAGGTTTCAGAATCAGATACATAGATGTTCATCTTAAAAGTACATTTTTTGGTGTAAACAAGAAGTCCACTGGTGCAGCACTACAGCATTATAGTTGCTGGTTTAGAATTCAGATAGCTGAAAAGAAAACACTTTGAAAGATCCTCGTTGATCCTACATACTGTTTCAGATCTTAAGCAGTGTTGCGCTTACATTAACCTAAGGTAATAAAGAGGCCTCAGTGAGATTTGAACTCACGACTTCTGGTTTACGAGACCAGCGCTCTAACCCCTGAGCTATGAAGCCAAACAACAGACAAGTTGAACGTGTGTTTTCTGACCAAGGCTTTTTTTATCTAAAAACTTCAGACAAGGAAAAATCTTCAGCTACATTTAAGAAAGGCAAACTTTTCAGAATCAGATTCAAAAAAGTTCAACCTAAAAGTCTATTTATTTTTTACGGATAAAGAAAGAGCACACTTTTTTCTCCACTGTTATAGCACATGGCATAGTAATTGCTGGTCCAGTACAAGGCACCTGATTTGCAAAACCAGCGTTCAAAATCCTACTATGTGAAGACTGATGCTGTCCACTCTGACATACAAACTGACCGTGAGAAGTGGTATTTGACTCCATGACTCCAATTAAAACCGCCCAGATGGCCTGTTGAAAACGGGGCCAAAAATTTCAGAATGGGATTCAAAAATATTCATCTCAAAAGTCTATTGTTTGTGTGGAAAAAGAAAGAGTAGAACATTTCCTTGTCCACTGTACAGCATAGCAGTTGCTGGTTTATTACAAGTCAAATGGTTTACAAGAGCAGTGCTCAACACCATAGTCTGCGAAGAATGACGCTGTGCACTCAGACATTTAAAAAAATCTGGACTGTGAGAAGTGGTATTTGATTTCATGACTCCAGAGAAGACTGCCCAGCTGTACTGTTAAACCTTAGTCAAAGGTTTCAGAATCAGATTCTAAAATGTTTATCTTAAAAGTCTATTTTTTGATGAAAAAGAAAGTAGCACATTTTGTAGCATATGGCTGAATAGTTGCTGGTTCAGTACAAGGCACCTTTTTTGCAAAACCAGCGCTCAAAATATTAGTCTGTGAAGACTGATGCTGTCCACTCAAACATACAAGCATTTAAGAAAAGCTGGACTGTGAGAAGTAGTCCAGCATCATATTTGCTTAATATTCAAATAGTTGAAAACAAGACATTTTGGAGGACCCTTGATGATCCTGAAGTCATAATGGGTCATCGATAAGACCATACTCACATCAGACTAAAGATGTAGGCCCCAGTGAGATTTGAACCACGACCCCTGGTTTACAAGACCAGTGCTCTAACCCCTGAGCTATGAAGCCACCATGCACAGCTTTTCCCAGGATTTTTTCCATTCTGTCCAAGTGTATCTTTTTGCCCTATAAACTGAAAAAAATCAAGACCTTCAAAACCATTTAAGAGAAACAGGGCTCTCATGGGACATAGAACTTTACATTGTTTGGCCAACCTGACCTAAATGTGAGGAAGAGCTCAGAGAATTCGATGTAAGTCAGTCATCATTTCGCATTTCAACACAAAACGTGTGCCATCATAGTCTAACATAGGGGCCAAAGGTTTCAGAATCAGATGCAAAGATGTTCATCTTAAAAGTCTATTTTTTGATGAAAAAGATAGTAGCACATTTTGTAGCACATGGCATAGTAATTGCATGTCCAGTACAAGGCACCTGATTTGCAAAACCAGCGTTCAAAATCCTACTATGTGAAGACTGATGCTGTCCACTCTGACATACAAACTGACCGTGAGAAGTGGTATTTGACTCCATGACTCCAATTAAAACCGCCCAGATGGCCCTGTTGAAAACGGGGCCAAAAATTTCAGAATGGGATTCAAAAATATTCATCTCAAAAGTCTATTGTTTGTGTGGAAAAAGAAAGAGTAGAACATTTCCTTGTCCACTGTACAGCATAGCAGTTGCTGGTTTATTACAAGTCAAATGGTTTACAAGAGCAGTGCTCAACACCATAGTCTGCGAAGAATGACGCTGTGCACTCAGACATTTAAAAAAATCTGGACTGTGAGAAGTGGTATTTGATTCCATGACTCCAGAGAAGACTGCCCAGGCTGTACTGTTAAACCTTAGTCAAAGGTTTCAGAATCAGATTCTAAAATGTTTATCTTAAAAGTCTATTTTTTGATGAAAAAGAAAGTAGCACATTTTGTAGCATATGGCTGAATAGTTGCTGGTTCAGTACAAGGCACCTTTTTTGCAAAACCAGCGCTCAAAATATTAGTCTGTGAAGACTTATGCTGTCCACTCAAACATACAAGCATTTAAGAAAAGCTGGACTGTGAGAAGTAGTCCAGCATCATATTTGCTTAATATTCAAATAGTTGAAAACAAGACATTTTGGAGGACCCTTGATGATCCTGAAGTCATAATGGGTCATCGATAAGACCATACTCACATCAGACTAAAGATGTAGGCCCCAGTGAGATTTGAACTCACGACCCCTGGTTTACAAGACCAGTGCTCTAACCCCTGAGCTATGAAGCCACCATGCACAGCTTTTCCCAATGGTTTTTTTTTCAGGTGTATCTTTTTGCCCTATAAACTGAAAAAAAATCAAAGACCTTCAAAACCATTTAAGAGAAACAGGGCTCTTATGGGACATAGAACTTTACATTGTTTGGCCAACCTGACCTAAATGTGAGGAAGAGCTCAGAGAATTCGATGTAAGTCAGTCATCATTTCGCATGTCAACACAAAACGTGTGCCATCATAGACTAACATAGGGGCCAAAGGTTTCAGAATCAGATACATAGATGTTCATCTTAAAAGTACATTTTTGGTGTAAACAAGAAGTCCACTGGTGCAGCACTACAGCATTATAGTTGCTGTTTAGAATTCAGATAGCTGAAAAGAAAACACTTTGAAAGATCCTCGTTGATCCTACATACTGTTTCAGATCGTAAGCAGTGTTGCGCTTACATTAACCTAAGGTAATAAATAGGCCTCAGTGAGATTTGAACTCACGACTTCTGGTTTACGAGACCAGCGCTTCTAACCCCTGAGCTATGAAGCCAAACAACAGACAAGTTGAACGTGTGTTTTCTGACCAAGGCTTTTTTATCTAAAAACTTCAGACAAGGAAAAATCTTCAGCTACATTTAAGAAAGGCAAACTTTTCAGATCAGATTCAAAAAAGTTCAACCTAAAAGTCTATTATTTTTTACGGATAAAGAAAGAGCACACTTTTTTCTCCACTGTTATAGCACATGGCATAGTAATTGCTGGTCCAGTACAAGGCACCTGATTTGCAAAACCAGCGTTCAAAAATCCTACTATGTGAAGACTGATGCGTCCACTCTGACATACAAACTGACCGTGAGAAGTGGTATATTGACTCCATGACTCCAATTAAAACCGCCCAGATGGCCCTGTTGAAAACGGGGCCAAAAATTTCAGAATGGGATTCAAAAATATTCATCTCAAAAGTCTATTGTTTGTGTGGAAAAAGAAAGAGTAGAACATTCCTTGTCCACTGTACAGCATAGCAGTTGCTGGTTTATTACAAGTCAAATGGTTTTACAAGAGCAGTGCTCAACCACCATAGTCTGCGAAGAATGACGCTGTGCACTCAGACATTTAAAAAAATCTGGACTGTGAGAAGTGGTATTTGATTCCATGACTCCAGAGAAGACTGCCAGCTGTACTGTTAAACCTTAGTCAAAGGTTTTCAGAATCAATTCTAAATGTTTATCTTAAAAGTCTATTTTTGATGAAAAAGAAAGTAGCACATTTTGTAGCATATGGCTGAATAGTTGCTGGTTCAGTACAAGGGCACCTTTTTGCAAAACCAGGCGCTCAAAATATTAGTCTGTGAAGACTGATGCTGTCCACTCAAACATACAAGCAATTAAGAAAAGCTGGACTGTGAGAAGTAGTCCTGCATCATATTTGCTTAAATTCAATAGTTGAAAACAAGACATTTGGAGGACCCTTGATGATCCCTGAAGTCATAATGGGTCATCGATAAGACCATACTCACATCAGACTAAAGATGTAGGCCCCAGTGAGATTTGAACTCACGACCCCTGGTTTACAAGACCAGTGCTCTAACCCCTGAGCTATGAAGCCACCATGCACAGCTTTTCCCAATGGTTTTTTTTCAGGTGTATCTTTTTGCCCTATAAACTGAAAAAAATCAAAGACCTTCAAAACATTTAAGAGAAACAGGGCTCTCATGGGACATAAGAACTTTACATTGTTTTGGCCAACCTGACCTAAATGTGAGG